>NW_028234408.1:48453584-48476084 GCF_977035675.1 Penaeus japonicus | reverse complement strand
CACAGACACATATATATTCACACACACACACACACACACACACACACACACACACACACACACACACACACACACACACACACACACACACACACACACACACACACACATATATATATATATATAATATATATATATATAAATATATATATATATATATATATATTATATATATGTATGATGTATGAGAGAGAGAGAGAGAGAGAGATTGAGAGAGAAGAAGAGAGAGAGAGAGAGAGAGAGAGAGAGAGAGAGAGAGAGAGAGAGAGAGAGAGAGAGAGAGAGAGAGAGAGAGATAATGTTTCTCGAATTCTCGCCTCTAATGCTCATACCTCTGAGGACATGTTTATCGCGCTCGCTGCCCTGGCATAATAAGCTACCATATTGAAGTGTACTATATTAAAAAAAACTTTTACGATTAGAGAGAGAGAAAAAAAAGACGCATCCTTATCTCCGGGAATCAAGGTCATAACGACACAAGGGCCCTGGACAACGGATAACAACAACAACAGCAGCAGCTGCATCAATAGTAACTAATAACAACCATTTCACGCGACGAATAACAAGTTAATTTTCGACCCGTTCCTGACACACGTCAAATATCGGAGAAGAGAAATAGAATTAGAAAAGAATGGATGAATGGGAGTGTGAGCGATAGACAAATAGATAGGTAATATAGACATAATTATAATATATATATATATATATATATATATATATATATATATATATATATATATATATATAGAGAGAGAGAGAGAGAGAGAGAGAGAGAGAGAGAGAGAGAGAAAAAAAACGACAGAGAGCGCGCGACCGACAGAGAGACAGAAAGACAGAGAGAGAGAGAGAAACAGCTAAAGAGAGAATAATAAATAAATAAAAAAAAAGGCCTCGGTAAACATTACAGTATACGATAGCGTTATCTGAGCCGACCCCTCCTTGCTGTAAAAGGTTTTGCAACGATTGGGGATGTGCAAGCAGCTCTCAAATAAATATACTATTTTTCTGGCCATTAGCATACGGTGCTTCGTTCTCCATTGGCAATAATCTATAGTAGTTGTCTTTTTTTTTTCTTTGCTTTTTTTATATATATGATCTTCACACGCGAGCGAAGGGAAATGATATTGCGTGTCCTTCATGTTTTTTTTTCTCTCTCTTATTCATATATATTTTTTTTTCTTTTCTTTCACCTGTAAGAGGGGTGATTGTAGGAGTATGTATACACACTTTGCTGTTATTTTAGTATTTCCGGGCATTTTTATCTACTTGTACGCACACTCGCTCATGCTCACATATATACTCGCACTCGCACACACACGTACACATATACACATACACATACACACACAAATACATACATACACACACTCACACACTTTTCCCTCTATAAAGTCCAGAACGAATCAACAGCTTTCCAATAAACATCGCGACCGAATCAGTGACCTTCCACCCCCCCCCCTTCCCTCCTCCCTCTCTGCCTCTACCCTCATCCCTAACCTTCCCTCCTCATCTCTCCTCCTCTCCTCTACGGTAATTCCCCAACACCCCTTCCCCCTCCCATGCTCTTCCCTCCTAAAATTATCCCTTCCTCTTCCCCTTCCCCATCCCCGTACCAACTGAATCCATCATATCATATCCCCTTCCCCTCCCTTCCTCCTTCCTCCTTCCCTACTCTTCCTTCCCCTCCCTTCCTTCCCTTTCCCTCCCCTCCTGTACCCTTCCCTCCCCTCCCCTCCCCTCCTGTACCCTTCCCTTCCCATCCCTCCCCTCCCCTCCTATACACATCCCCACCCCTCCTGTACCCTTCCCTCCCCTCCTATACCCATCCCCTCCCTCCTATACCCATCCCCTCCTCTTCCCTCTCCTCCCCTCCTATACGCACCCCCTTCCCTCCCCTTCCCTCCCCTCGCCCACTTCCCCTTCCCCTTCCCCTTTTGCAAATTTAGGCCCGAATCAGCCCCATCACTATAAATTGGAGCCAGACCAGCCACCTAGGCTCGGTCCCTACACACATTCACCGCGCGCCGACCTCCAGGGGAAACTTTTTACTTGCGCGTCCCATATAAAAGTTTCGCCGAATTCCGAAACAAGTTTTTGGGAACATGCAAAACTCAAACTTTTCAATACGGCTCAGTGTTGCCAAAAAAAAAAAAAGAAAAAAAAAAGAAAGAAAAGAAACAAAAAATACTCCCGTATTAATTCCGGGTAAATGGAGTTGGAATATATATTATTGCGTGGGTTGAAAGAGCGCTTATCTGCTCTTGCTTAAGACGTACTTGTCAAGGAAGGGGGCCGGTACTGGAGTGGGAAGGAAGGGAGGGGATAGGGAGGGGAAGGAAGGGAGGGGATAGGGAGGGGAGGGGAGGGGAAGGGAGGGGAGGGGATAGGGAGGGGAGGGGATGGGAGAGGGGAGAGGATGGGATGGGATGGGATGGGAGGGGAGGGGAGAGGAGAGGGGAGGGAAAGGAGGTAGAATAGGGAGGGGCGAGGGGAGGGGAGCAGGGAGGGAAAGAGGAAGGGTAGAGAGGGAAAAAGAGAAGGAAGGAAGGAAGGGGGCAGAGAAGGAAAGGAAGGGAAGGGAAATAAACGCGGTGAGAGGGACAAAAAAAAACGAAAGAAAAAAAAAAGCGAAACAACAAAATAAGAAAAAAAAAAAAAAAAAAAAAGGCAAGCGAATGAATGGCAGAGAGGAAGAGAGAATCTAGAGCGTCCCTCCTCCCCTCCCCTCCCCTCCTCCCCCCCACTCCCCCCCGACCCTCCCGCCACCGCCGCCAGAGAGGGAAGGGAGGCTGGCTGGCAGGCAGAGGCTCCGGACAGGTGGGACAGCATCCTCCTGCCGCAGGTGTCTGTACCCTCCGACGCTTCAATATTCTCACGCGCAAGAGGGGAAGCCACGCCAGACAAGCCAGGACAGAGGCAAGGGAAACCGAGCTAGAGGGGGAGGGAGGGAGGGAGGGAGGGAGGGAGGAGGGGAGGGAGGAGGGAGGGAGGGATGAAGGGAGGAGGGGAGGGAGGAGGGGAGGAAGGGAGGTTTGGGAGGGAGGGAGGTAAGGGAGGAAAGGGAGGGTGGGAGGAAGGGATGGAGAGAGGAGGGGGAGGGAGGGATGGAAGGAGGGAGGAGGGGAGGAAGGGAGGTTTGGGAGGGAGGGAGGTAAGGGAGGAAAGGGAGGGTGGGAGGAGGAAAGGGAGGGTGGGAGGAGGAGAGGGAAGGAGGAAAAGGAGGGAGGGAGGAAAGGGAGGCTTGGGAGGGAAGGAGGGAGGAAGGAGGAAGGAAGGGAGGGAAGGAGGAAGAGGTAGGAAGGGTAGGAAGGAGAGGCAGGCGACCAAGAGGAGGAAGAAGGTTAGGATTTTTTTCCTTTCTTTTTTTTTCGGGAAGGGGAGGGGAGGGGAAAGGACGGGGGGGGGGGGAAGGTTGGCTCTTCTCTCTTTTATTTTTTTCCGATTCATTATTCAATATTTTTATCGCGGACAGCATTAGCGTCGGGGAGGCATTGTCGAATGGGTTCTATGGTGGGGCAGCATCGGCGTTTGTGGGGCACGGGGGAGGGGAGGGGGGGGCTTTGCACGGGGGAGAGGGGGGTGGAGGTAGTAGATGGATGTAGCTTTAAAAGGACACGGAGGGTAGGGAGGGAGGGGAGGGGTGATGTAGGGAGGGAAGGGTTCGCGAAGGGAAGGGAGGGGAGAGATGAAGAGGAAAGGGAAAGAGGGGAGGAAGACAGGTGAGGGGAGGAGAGGGGAGAGAGAGAGATAGGAGGAAAATCGAACCCTCTCTCTCTCTCTCTCTCTCTCTCTCTCTCTCTCTCTCTCTCTCTCTCTCTCTCTCTCTCTCTCTCTCTCTCTCTCTCTCTCTCTCCACATTCCCCCTCCACCTCGACCCATCTATCGTCGCCTTCTTCATCAGCCTTCCTTTGGTTCATCATTCACTGACAACCTCCATCACTCCAGTTACATCCCTCCGATATCTCTCTCCTTCCCTATCCTTTAAAAAGCCTTCCTTCACCGTCTCTTCTTCTCCCCTCTCTTCCCCCTCTCTTCCCCCTCTCTCATTCTCTCCCCATCTCCCTCTCTCTCTCCTCCCCCCTCCTTCTCCCCTCTCTCTCTCCTTCTCCCCTCTCTTCCCCCTCTCTCCTCCCTGATCTTTTATCTCTCAATTCTCATATCTCCTCCAACGAGTCAGCCCCCCCCCCCCTTTCTTGAGCCTGCCTTACCGGCGCGGCCTCACCTTCGCCGCTACATTACATTGATAAGCCATCATTTGCATAATCTCGTGTTTCTCCGATGCTTGCAATACCGGCGTCTGTACCGGGTACTCTCCCCGTCTCCGCTTACAAAGACTTCTCACTCGTTAACACTGTAGACTTCCCCCTCCTTCCCCTCCTTTACCCCCCCCCCACACCCCGATGATTCCCCTTGTCCACCCTTTCTTGTGATTATAAGCCTCCCCCTCCCCCCACCCACACACTTCCCTCCTACTCCATCTTCGACTTTTTGCACGCCCTTCCCTTCCCTTCCCTTCCCTTCCCTCCCTCCCTCCCTCACTCAACATCCAGATATTGCTCCCCTATCCACCCATCCATTCTCCATCCATACTCAACTCACTCATTCACTCCAGTCCCGACTCCCAGTAATCCCAAACCTACCCCCTCCCCCCCCTCCTCCTCCTCCTCCTCCTCCTCCTCCTCCTCCTCCTCCTCCTCTCCTCCTCCTCCTCCTCCTCCTCCTCCTCCTCCTCCTCCTCCTCCTCCTCCTCCTCCTCCACCTCATTTTCTTCCATCTCCTATCAGCCGTCAGCTTCGGCGTCAGCTCGGCCTCCTCTGCGTCAGGAAGGTACTCTAACAGGATGTAACACCAGCTCCTTATTGTCAAATCCTTGTGTCCTGTCACTGCCCATAAACCCAGGGGGAGAGTGAGAGAATATTGGAAGATTAAGAGAGAAGAAGAAGAGCGAGAGTGAGTGTGAATGAGAGGGAGGAGTGTGTGTGTGTGTGTGTGTGTGTGTGTGTGTGTGTGTGTGTGTGTGTGTGTGTGTGTGTGTGTGTGTGTGTGTGTGTGTGTGTGTGTGTGTGTGTGTGTGTGTGTGTGTGTGTGTGTGTGTGTGTGTGTGTGTGTGTGTGTGTGTGTGTGTGTGTGTGTGTGTGTGTGTGTGTGTGTGTGTGTGTGTGTGTGTGTGTGTGTGTGTGTGTGTGTGTCGGACGCATTTATCATCATTCCTTTCAGTGATATTTTTTCTTCACTCATTTTTTTTTTTTACATTATTTAGTTTAACCACCCCTTTGCCTTTAATTTACATTCATTCCCCCTTTCACTCTTCTCCTTTCTCTCCTAAACCCCGAGTTCTTTCGCATCAATTCTACATTTATTTTCACTCATTCGCCCACCTCTCCCTCCCCTCCATCCCCTCCCCTCCTCCACCCCCCTCTCTCCTCTTCCCCTCATCTTCTGTTTCTCAGATCCCCTCCCTTCATTCCCAATCCTCCCCCCCTCCCCCCTTCCCCCTTCCCCTTCACCCTAGACAAGAGCAAACTGATCGCACGATATCATAAATTTGCATAATCGCTTCACCTCGGACCTTTTTTTTATAATCGCCTTAATTTTAATATCATGTGATAGTGGGAGAGCGCAAGAGACGTGTAAAGGTGAGAGGGGGGGTGGAAGAAGAGGGAGGGGGAAGAGGGATGGGGGAAGAGGAAGGGGGAATAGGGATGGGGGAGAGGGAGGGGGAAGAGGAAGGGGGAATAGGGATAGGGGAGAGGGATAGGGGAGAGGGATGGGGGAGAGGGATGGGGGAGAGGGAGGGGGAAGAGGGAGGGGGAAGAGGGAGGAAGAGAGAGGGGGAAAGAGGGAGGAAGAGAGAAGGGGAAGAAGGAGGAAGAGAGAAGGGGAAGGAGGAGGAAGAGAGAGGGGGGAAATGGAGGAAAAGAGAGGGAGGAAGAGGGAGGAAGAGAGAGGGGGAAGAGGGAGCCCGAGGGAGGGGCACACCAACATACACGCACCCATGGCCAACATACAGGAACAGGGCTGCGAGCAGGGCCGAGAGGAGGGGCCGACACGCACACACACGACAGCCCAATGTTATCGACAGGCGTTCGCAACGTCATACTTTTGGTCTTCCTTTTTTAAATATGAAAGTCCGTTCCATAATATATACAAAGCCACACACGATGAAAACAAAAATGATATATAATCAAAAGTGAATTACGCGCCATTATGCCGGTATTAACACGTGTATGCACGCAAAGCGACTGAAGTGTGCACATCATGCGAAAATCGCACACTTGCACGCACATGTGTATGACCCTTATCATGCACATGCACACATAATAAACGCGTTATGCAACCTATATACTGTGCAGCTTAGTTATCTAACGCTGTACACAATATCATCTATTATCATATACGCGTAATGTAATAACACATGCAATACCGGATCTCTCTCTTTTTCTCTCTCTTTCTCTCTCTCTCTCTCTCTCTCTTTCTCTCTCTCTCTCTCTCTCTCTCTCTCTCTCTCTCTCTCTCTCTCTTTTATCTCTCTCTCTTTTATCTCCCCTCCCACCGTCCCACCCTCCCTCCCTTACAAGCACAAACAAACAAACAAACAAACAAACAAACAAACAAATAAACAAACAAACACAGACACACGCACACACAGAGCTCACCCCTGGGCAACATGCAGTATTGAATTTCCCCTCCAAAACTTTTCAGAAAATATACTCAGAAAGTTGGATCCGAATGACACAGAAGTTGCGACAGGAGAGAGGGCCGACATTATCATATTTGCCAGTCGTGTTTTCTTTGCCGATTTACAAGAATTATTGCCAATTCGACTGAATTATCCCCATTGCGTGCCCGGCAATTTATTATTTCCCTCCCCCTCCCCCCTATCTTCTTTTTCCCTTCTTCTTCTCTTTCTTCTCCTCCTCTCTCTCTATCTCTCTCTTCCCTCCTTCCGCTCCCTCTATCGCCTCCCCTCAGCCTCTCTTTCTATTTCCCCTCAACCCCGTCGGAACAGCAAGCGGACATGAACACCGCTACGACAAGCAAACATACAAAGACAAACGAAGATATTTACAAACGAGGAGGTAAAAAAAAAAAGGAGAAAAAAAAGTTCCACTCCTTACGCCATCATTCTTTCTCTTTTTTTTCTCTATATCAAAATTGGTGTGCAATCTAATGGTCCCAATAACTTTCAATAACTCAATCAATAACAGCAATTCTTATTCTTGTGTCAGGGCATCACCGGGGCGTGACTGGAAAGACCAAGGAAGGAACCTCAAGCGCTCCCGATGCCTCCTGCCGCTAACTACAACCCCACCCCCCAACCCCCTCCATCCCTACCTCCCCCCCGTACCCCCATTCGATGCGATTGCTAGTAATAATACTTGTGGCTGTTCTTGTTCTTGTTCTTGTTCTTGTTGGCATTAGTTGTACGGTCACGCTTCGGAGGGGGAAGGGAGGGAGGAAGGGAGAGAGGAAGGGATAGAGGGAGGGAGGGAGGGAGGGGAGATATTATATATATATATATATATATATATATATATATATATATATATATATATATATACATACATATACATATAAATGTATATATATATATATAGATATAGATAGATAGATATAGATATAGATAGGTAGGTAGGTAGATAGATAGATAGATAGAAAGAGAGAGAGAGCAAGCGGGTAGGGGAGAGAGAGGGAAAGAAAAAGCGATAGAAGGACGGAGAGGGAGAGAAAAGAGAAAGAGAGAGAGAGAGAGGAGGAGGATAACATCCGCGTTTCCTTCATTTCGATCGCTCTGCCCACCCAGTGCCCCTGTATCCATCCACACGGCACAGCGTCCTCCAGCTGACTATCCTTCATACCCGCAAGGGAGGAAAGAAGAAGAAGAAAAAAAATAATAATCCCACACCCACACCCCCTTCCCTTGCCCACGCATACCAGTCTGCAATAATCTACCCACTGACACCCACAAGACAAGGATGGAGGTTAAAAAAAAAAAAAAAAAAAAAAAAAAAAAAAAAACCGAGAGATAAAAAAAAGAAGAAATATCCATTAACCTAACACCCAAGAACAAGAGGAGAATCACCTGAGAATCACCTGAGAATCACCTGTGATCACCAGCTCACACCTTCACCCTCAACACCTGTCTCCTATTCACCTATCCTCGAGCCTTGCCTGTCCTGTGGGAGGGACGGGGGGGGGGGGGCGGTGACGAAGGCGAGGTGGTGTGTGGAGACAGGGTTGGGATTGGAATTGGTGGGGGGGGGGGGGGGGGGAAGGGGAGGGATGGGAAGCAGGGGGGGGGGGGGAGGGGGGGGGTGGGGGAGGGGGGGGGCAGGGAGGTGTGGGCAGGAAGGGGGAAAGGGGAGAGGGAGGAGGGAGAGGAGAGTAAGGGAAGGGGTAGGGGTAAGGGGAGGAAGGGGTGGGGGGAGAGGGGAAGGGCAGGGGGAGAGAACGAAACAGGGAGGGGAAAGAAGGGGTTGGGAAGGGTTGGGGGGAGGAAGGGGGGGAAGGGCAGGGGGGAAGGGAATGTGGCGAGGGGATGGTGGGGGGGAGGGGGAGGAGGAGGAGGGAGGGGGTGAGGAGAAGGTAGGGGAGTAATGGAGAGTTAGGTTTGACTGTTGGTAGTGACCCGCTGGGTAGCAGCACAAACGTCCGAAACAAACCCCTGCAATGGAGGAGGGGGACCCCCGGGGCAATGGGGAGGGAGGGGAGGGGAGGGAGGGAGGGGGGGGAGAGGGAGGGGAGGGGACGGGAGGGAAGTAAGGGAGGGGGGGTGCGGAGGAGAGGGGAGGAGAGGAGGAGGGAGAGGTGAGAGGGAGGAGAAAAGATAACAAAACAAACGGAAATTTAAAAGATTAAAGAGAGAAAAGATAAACAAAAAAAAAAAAAAACAAACAAAAAAAAACGGAGGATGGAAAATAGTCAAAGAATGTGGTCAAAATAAATGCGTTAGGTGTCAACCAAAGATAAGAAAGTAGAGAAAGAAAATAGACAAGAATACATAAAAAAAAAAAAAAAAAAAAAACAAAAAAAACTAATAAAGATAATCAAATAAAAACAGAACGTATAAAACATGTCTAAGGATGAGTACGTAAGTGTGTGTAATTTCTATGTAAATCATGTGAATGTGAAATGTGTAAACAAATATATAATGTGTGTATAGTGATATGTGAGTGTGCTGCGTTGTTATATATATATGAGTGTATGAGTGTGTGTGTTTTTGTTTTTTGTCTACCGTATCTCTCTCTGATTATTTATATATATATTTTGCTATATTTCTATATTTATATATAGTATAATATATATATTAATATATATATATTTATATATATATATATAATATATTTATATATATAAAGAGAGAGGAGAGGAGAACAAAGAGAGAGAAAAAGAGAGAGGAGAAGAGAGAGAGAGAGAGAGATAAAGAGAGAGAGGAAGAGAGAGAGAGAGAGAGAGAGAGAGAGAGAGAGAGAGAGAGAGAGAGAAGGGGAGAGAGAGAAAGAGTGAGTGAGAGAGGAGATGGAGAGGAGAGAAGATTCAGTATGTTCCTTAAGGAGTGAGGTCATCCGGCTTAACCCCCAGATATTCATCCGGCACAACGGTCCCCCCGGACGCGGTTCCACCCTTCGAGCCAAATGTTCACGTTACTCCTAGCGCCTCCCCCCCCCCCCGCCCACACCACACACCCCCCCCTTAAACATAATTCGAGCGCCGAGACATCCCGTTCACACGTCGCCGTCCCCGCGTTTTAAGCCCATTACGACGATTGCTGAACGCGGCCGCACGAGGCCGTCCGCGGCCGCATAGGTTTTTCCTCCATCGCACGATTTGGCCGGCAATTACGCGAAAACAACCCATTCCCCGGGAGCTTAATCCCCGCTTCGGAGCTCAATCTCCAAAGAGATGTCAAAAAAAATGGCGAGATGCTTTAAAATTTCCGTCCCTGGTTACAATTCCGTTCGCTATAAAATTTCAATTCGCATCACAAAAAATTTTCACAAGAAATGCATAACAATCATAACCAAATTACGGAGTAATCCTTACACAAAAAACCGCCGTCCCGAAATAACATAATAACCAAACCAAAATAAGCAAAGTTAAAGAAAGATACTATATATTATAATATTTGGGTCGGCATAAAAGCACAAATACACCCCTCAAAAATGGCCCGCGCCTCAAGGCAGCGATACCAGTATATATACCCAAATATAATGTTGGCGTTCCCCGACTGTCAAGGTTATCCCGCGCCGGGCTACGGGCGCCCCGGCAGCACCCGGTCAGGCTAACCTAGCGGGGCCGATCTGGCTGGGAAGCAGGGTGTGGGGGTGAGGGGTGGGGTGAGGTAGGGGGAGGGGTGGGGAAGGTAGGGGCAGGAAGGGGGAGTGAGGGGGAGAGGTGAGGGAGAGGTAGGGGAAGGAAAGGGGTAGATGCAGGAGGGAGGAAGGGGGGGGGGAGAGGGAGGGCAAATCCCCCAATATACTATATATAAATTAAAAATGAAAAAATAAAATTGGGAAGCTAAAAATGGGGAAAATATTAAAGGGAAAATTAATATTATCATAAATTATTTAAGAATACTATTAAATGGGAGGAGAAGGGTATATAATTTTATTTATAATCAAAATAAAAATTTCCCTTACTAAAAGATAAAAAATAATTAATAAAATTGAAAATAAAAACATATATAAATATAAGATAATTAATATATAATAAGGGGATAATAAATAAGGGAATAGGGGTAAAAAGGAGGAGGGGAGGAGGGGGATTAATAAAAAAAAATATATTAGAAAATATAAGAGAAGAAACTAAAATTCAGAAACGGAGGGGTTAAGAAGGGGTTGGGGGGAGAGAAGGGAATGGGAAGCAGGCCGGGGGGAAGGATGGGGAGGGAAGGGATGCAGGCCGAGGGAATGGGGAGGGGGAGGGGGAGGAGGAGGAGAAGGGGTGGAGTGAGGAGAAGGTATTTGCATAATGGTGGGTTAGACTGTATGTTGGTTTGACGTGGTAGGGCACAAACCAATATACAAACCGCAGAGGAGGAGGGGAGGAGTACCAATGGGGCAAAAGGGGTGGGGAGGGGGAGGCGAGGGGAGGAGGGGAGGAGGGAGAGGAGGGACGGGAGAGAGAGTAAGGACGAGAAGAAGGGTGAGGCGGTGTGGGGAGGAGGGAGGAGGAGCGAGAGGAGGAAAAACAAGAATTAACCGACAAAACGAAATTTCAGGCGCGCGTTGTTGTAGAGAGAGGAAAAAAACAAACAAAAAAAAACGGAGGATGGACACACTTCAAAGATAGTGGTTGTCAGTAAATGCTTTAGGTGCATAATTTGCTTATATAAGTAAGCGTGCGGCGATATTAAAAAACTAATAAAGATAATCAAATAAAAACATATATATATATATATAATCAGGATGAGTACGTCAGAGTATGTAAGTTCTATGTAATCATGAGAGAGAAAATAGAGAAACCAAATATTAAATGTAAATTCGGGGAGTGTGTGCGGTCTCTAAATATATATGAGAGAGAGAGAGAGATGTGTGTTGATTGCTGTCTAGAAGCGCTCAAACAGAGAAAGAGTTTTTGTTTTTGAAAAGAGAACTCTCTTGATAATATATAAGAGAATCATATTTATATAAAGAGAGTATAATATCTAGAGAGAGTTTATATAAATATATATTATAAAGAGGAGGAATGAGCGATAGAGAGAGAGAACAGAGAGAGAGAGAAGAGAGAAAAGAGAGGAGAGAAGAGAGAGAGAGAGAAGGAGAGAGAGAGAGGAGAGAGAGAGAGAGAGAGAGAGAGGATGATGAGAGAGCGAGAGAGAGAGAGGGATGAAGAGCGAGAGGAGAGATGAGAGAGAGAGAGAGAGAATCTTCATCCGTGTGCTGAGCCTGTTAGGTCATCGTTAACCACAATTTCAACAACGCGATTAAGACTAACGGCACGCCGGTCCCAGCTTCGAGCCAAGACACATTTCCCCCTCCCGTCGCTCGGTTAAAATGGGCACACCACGCACTTGAAACGTTGTTAATGTATACGAGCGCCGCCAGCGAGACCCAGCCCATTACCGTCGTCCGCAACACCTGCACATTACCGCACGAGGCATAACGCGGCCGATTCCCGCCGCGCAGTAGGTTACCTCGGCACGAATTGGTCTTCCACACGCGAATATTACCCACGGCCGGGGAGCTTATCCGATCTTCGCCCTTCGTAAATAAGAAAATGCAAAAAAAAAGGTGCCAATTTTAACTTATTCCGTCTGTTTCCCATTTCTCGCTATAAAATTTCAATTCGCATCAACAAGGCCGCTCACAAGAAATGCATAACAATCATAACCAAATTACGGAGTAATCCTTACACAAAAAACCGCCGTCCGAAACATGGGTCTCCCTGGAGGGTGTTCGGCGCCTTGGCTGACTCGCGCCGGGCCGCTCTTAATTGTAAAACTGCTCTTTGCTGTTTATTGCACCTATGCTGCCATTCTGGCCGTGGCTTAGGCGCTACAATATATGCAAATGACTCGAGAACTTGGGTGGAATGTCTTTCGGAAAGTAACGCTAAGCTTGACGACATAATTTGGCGCTCATTCGAAAACTGCTAGCGGATTCCAACAAGCGGTTCCGAGCCGGGATCTCTTGTTCCTCGGCGGAGCGAGTTTATCGAACCCAAAACGAAATAAGATTATCAAATAAAATGCCGGAAGAGTCCGATGCGAAGGCCCCCTAAAATTAACAAGAAGAAAACGAGAACCAGAGTGTTTAGCAGAGACTCGGCAAAAATACCGCGGCGATGACGCTTAAAGAAAACGAACCTCTTCAACAGAGTTAATAGGAGACGCCCCTTACTCATTGTCTCAGAAAACAAAAAAAATCATATAGATCTATAAATAAATACGCTTAAAAAAGGTGAACTTCGGTAGCGAGATAAAATAGCGTTCGTCATCAAAAGGGGAATGTCGCCGCATGTTAAGCCAACTTCAAAACCTCGTCGAGGAGCGAGTGTAAAGGAGATAAAGGAGGAAGAGGGGAAGCGACGCAAGGGGTGGAGGAAAGGAAAGGAAATTAAATGGATTGATAAAGGAGACAAACGGAGAGAGAGAGAGAGAGAGAGAGAGAGAGAGAGAGAGAGAGAGAGAGAGAGAGAGAGAGAGAGAGAGAGAGAGAGAGAGAGAGAGAGAGAGAGAGAGAGAGAGAGAGAGAGAGAGAGCGCAAGAAAAAGAAAAAAAGTAAACAAAACAAAAAAAGAGAAAAAAAAGGAACAAGAGAAGGAGAGAAGGAGAAGAAAAGAGGAGAGAAGAGAAGAGCTGGTGCCTCCCGTCCGTAGAGAGCTCGCGTGATCGTAACAGGTAAAGGGTCCAACAGACATCAACTGAGGCGATCTTTGTACCTGATCAATGTCAGCTCTCCTTGTGGTGATGGCAATGGGGGGAGGGGAGGAAAGGGGAGGCGAGGAGGAGGAGGAGGGAAGGGGAAGAAGGAGGAGGAGGAGGAGGAGGAGGAGGAAGAGGGAGGGGGAGGAGGGAGATGGGGGAGGAGGAGGAGGAGGAGGAAGAGGGAGGAGGAGGAGGGAGGAGAAGGAGGAAGGAGGAGGAGGAAGAGGGAGGGGGAGGAGGGGGAGGAGGAGGAGGAGGAGGAGGAGGAAGAGGGAGGGGGAGGAGGGAGATGGGGGAGGAGGAGGAGGAGGAGGAGGAGGAGGAAGAGCATAAACAGAAGAAAAAGAGGAGGAAGAGAGGAAAGATGGAAAAGAAAAAAGAAAACACAAACACGAATAATAAAAAAAAATAAAATTACAAAAATAATAAGCGTTACAAATTAAGAAGATTCCTTAAAAGAGCCAAAAAAATAAGAAACGAAAAACCAAGAAAAACAATAAACAAGATTTTTTTTTTAGGAAGATCAAGAACCCCACGAAAACATGTCCACATTAAATATCCATTCCCTTGCCATGTTAATCCCAAATGCAAATTACAAATCGAGGAGAAAGGGGGAGGAGGTGGAGAAATGTGGGAGGAGGGGGAGGCGAGGGAGGAGAGGAAGAGAGGAAGAGAGGAAGAGAGGAAGAGAGAAAGAGAGAAAGAGAGAGAGAAAAAGAGAGAGAAAGAAAGAGAGAAAAAGAGAAAGAGAGAGAGAGAGAGAGGAAGAGAGAGAGAGAGAGAGAGAGAGAGAGAGAGAGAGAGAGAGAGAGAGAGAGAGAGAGAGAGAGAGAGAGAGAGAGAGAAAGAAAGAGAGAAAGAGATAGTACTTACAATTGATAAAACCCACTCTCCAAAATACAAAATCATTTTCCCCGCGAAAGAAATAAAGAAAGAAAAATAAAAGAAAAGGTAGACAGGGAGGGACAGAAGGAGAAGGGGGGGGGGGGATAAAAAGCCACAGACATGCCGCAGAACCAAATCCCAGCAGCCATTAATCAGACATATATACATCCATAATGGACACTAACCGCCATATTCACGGGCTTCGGACTCGTAAATCACTTTATAAAAAATAATATAGTAAAAAAAAAGAATGATGGAAGATGTGTATATATATATAAATAAAATTTTGGGATTCAAAATCTGACGGACTAACTGGGATCACAAGATGCTTCATAAATCACTCAAGAGTTCATCGAAAGTTTTATGGCTGCTATTTAAGATCAAATATTAATTAAGTCTTCGCCGAAGCTGCTTCTCCTCCTCCCCTTCCCTCCCCTTCCCTCCCCTTCCCCCCTTCCCCCTTCCCCATTCTCCCTCCTTCCCTCCCCCTCTATCCCCCAACCCCTAGGTCAATAACAATAATAAAAATCTAACATCACACCTTGTTTCGTAGAAGCAAAGGCAAAAAAAAAAAAAAAAAAAAAAAATGTGGACATGAATATATATCTTTATAAAGGCCCTTACGAATGTACCTTGAGTCCTTGTTCCTTGGAAGACATGTAGGAACAGCTTCGAGTCAGGCGGTGACATTTTTACTAGGGTCATCACCATGCATGACAACCAGACAGAATAGTTAAACATTGGTCAACGTTATTATACATATACATACATACGCATATGCATAAATAATATATATGTATAATCTATATATATGTATACTCTATATATATGTATAATATATATATATGTATAATCTATATATATGTATTATATATATATATATATCTGCATAATATATATATATATATATATATATATATATATATATATATATATATATATATATATATATATATATATATATATATTATCTGTGCGAGGATCCTCTGTTCTGCGGGCCTCATTAATAAATCACCCGCATTAATATAGAATGTCGCCCGCATTAATCTGTCACCCTCATTTACCTTAATGATGCGCGAAGGACCAACAAAAATACATTACCACGTCACGCACACAGTCAGTCGCGCGCCGCTGTGATCACTCACCTGAAACACAAAATAAATAACACATGCGTTAAATACCGATCACAGGAGCGGCTGCAATATTTCACTTTTTTCGAAAAAAAAAAAAAAAATTGAATTAAGAATTTTATTTCAGTTTATAGCATTTGTATTTCACAAGATATATATATTAGTGATATTAGTAGCATTAGAATCTTTATGTATTTGTATATTATATTATATTTATATATATATATATATATATATATATATATATATATATATATATATATATATATATATATATATAACACATATAAATTAATTTATAAAAACATATTTCAGAAAAATATTCACCATCATATTACATACATATTATATAAATATATCTGTACATTATATATATATATATATATATAATCATATAATCTTAAGGTTATGTGCGGCAACCGTAGCTCGAGATGTGAAACGAATAACAGAAGTGATATTACGTGCAAACTACAAAGATGGTTGTGCGTGAATTATGAATGAATTCCGGGATTCTACAACAACGTCTTTGCAAGAAAAAGAAGTGCAAAATGTAAAATAGAAAAACACAAAAATATGATTCTACATTCTCTTTGCTTCGTCTACTAAAAAAAAGGAAGAAAAAAAAAAGAAATATACAGATTGGTGGATCGACCCCCAAAGCAATTAAATGTATAATGAATATTCATCAGAAGAAGAAAAAAAACACCAAGAGAACTTCTGCATACATCAAGGAAGGATGACACGTATAAAAAAAAAGAAAAAAGAAAAGAAGAAAAAAAAGCTTGATAAGGTCAACGATATGACAAAAATCTTATAAAATAAACAAGAACCCGAGTTAGAAAAACGGACATTCATATTCGCCATACATATTCATGGTGCTCTGACGATGGCGGCCGAAGACCTGGCTGCCAACAATGACAACGACGCTCAACTGTGACAGCACTTGCTTTTCCCACTTCGGAATAGAAGACATTATATACATATATATACACGTAGAGAGAGGAGAGGAGAGGAGAGAAAAAAAGAAAGAGAGGAGAAGAGAATGGAAGAGGGAGGGAGGGAGGGAGGGAGGGAGGGAGGGAGAGAGAGAGAGAGAGAGAGAGAGAGAGAGAGAGAGAGAGAGAGAGAGAGAGAGAGAGAGAGAGAGAGAGAGAGAGAGAGAGAGAGAAAGAAAGAAAGAAAGAAAGAAAGAAAGAAAGAAAGAAAGAAAGAAAGAAAGAAAGAAAGAAAGAAAGAAAGAAAAAAGAGAGAAAAGAAAGAAAAAAGAGAGAAAAGAAAGAAAGAAAGGAAAAAGAAAGAAAAAATAAAAAAAAGAAAAAGAAAAAAAAGAGAAACTCCAGAAAAAAAGAGACAAAAAAAAGAAGACAATCAAACAACCACATACACAACTAACAAATACCCCCCCCCCATAAAAAAACAACGAATATCCGCGTGTACCTTGTTCCTCCTTATCAATTTCATCAACGGCTTGCATAATTTAAGGACCATATTTTCATCGCGTGTTTGGAAGGTCTGTGACGCTGTTACCACCATTCCATAAAATATTCAAAACGACTCAAATTATTACCTCAAAGCATTTCTTAGTTCGAACCCAATTAGACACCAGGAAGGACAGCAGCTATTACGGGGTATTTTGTTTGAAAGAGGATTCACTTTCATTTCTTTTTTTCTTTTTTCTTTTTTTTTTTCCTTATCAAAGGGTCTTTAACAAAGACGGGGCTACCGCGCGTGTGTGTGTGTATGTATGTTTGTAAGTGTGAATCCATACATACATACATAAAGATAGATAGAGAAAGAGAGAAGGAGGGAAAAAGGGAGAGGGAGGGAGAAAGAGAGAGAGAGAGAGAGAGAGAGAGAGAGAGAGAGAGAGAGAGAGAGAGAGAGAGAGAGAAAGAGAGAGAGAGAGAGAGGAGAGAGAGAGAGAGAGAGAGAGAGAGAGAGAGAGAGAGAGAGAGAGAGAGAGAGAGAGAGAGAGAGAGAGAGAGAGAGAGAGAGAGAGAGAGAGAGCGAGAGAGAGAAAGAGAGAGAGCGTCATACGCAAACACAGACACACACCGAAGGCTAAAGACACTGACAATGGAAGAACAGGAATCGATTTGTCGGGGGTAAACAAGTCTAGAATTCCGCTCGCGAGACTCCTAGGATTCTGTCGGGACCTGGGAGGGGCGAGGGGAGGGGGGGAGGGGCAAGGGGAGGGGGAGGGAGAGGAGTGAGGGGGAGGGGGAGAGGGGGGGAGGGGAAGGGGTGAGGGGGAGATGGGGGGAGAGGGGGATGGGGTAGGTGGGAGGGAGAGGGGGTAGGTGGGAGAGGGGGTAGGTGGGAGAGGGGGTAGGTGGGAGAGGGGTGAGGGAGAGGGGGTAGGTGGGAGAGGGCGAGGGGGTAGGTGAGAGGGAGAGGGGAGGAAGAGGTGAGAGGGGGAGGGGGTAGGTGGGAGGGGGAGGGGATAGGTGGGAAGGGGAGGGAGAGGGGGAGGGGAGAGGGGGAGGGGAGAGGGGGAGGGAGGTAGAGGGGAAGGGGGGGTAAGTGGGAGGGAGGGAGAAGGGAAGGGGGGTAGGTGGAAGGGAGAGGGGAGGGGTGTAGAGGGGGAGGGGTAGAGGGGAAAGGGGGTGGGAGGGAGAGGATGAGCGAGTAGGGAGAAAGAAGGGTGAGGGAGAGGAGGGGAGAAGGGTGAGGGAAGGGGGGGAGAGGGTGAGGGAAGGGGGGGAGAGGGCGAGGGAGAGGGACATGAGATAGGGAGAGGAAGGACAGGATTAAGGGCGGAGAGGAAGGAGGAAGGGGTATGGGTAGAGGGAGGGGAGGGGTGCTTAGGGAGATGGGGGGGGGGTAGAGGAGAGTTGGACGATAAAGGTAAAGGGGGGGAAGGGCGCGAAGCAGAAGAGGAGTTAAGGATAAATGAGAATAGTAGGGGAGGTAGGAGAGGGGAGGAAGAGATTGAAGGGTAGGAAAGCAAGAGGAAAAGGAGAAAAGGGGAGAAGAGGGATATGTGATAAGGGGGGGGGGGTAGTAGTAGAAAGTTTGGCTATGGCGTCATCCAATATAAAGTGCAAGATAACTACAATAAAACTAGAGGGGCTTAGACGTGACAATGGTTTTAAACTATTCATTCCTCTTACTAGAAAAAACAGAATTGTTTTTTTTCCACTTTACGTTAAATTTTCTTAAATAACAAAAATAACAACATCGTAAATCTAACCACCACGAAATCAGGAGAAAATGATAATGGGATAATAAAATAAAATAAAATCAAGTATCAAAAAATAAAATCTGGCTGCTCATCGTCCATTATGCACATTTGCAATCAATCGATGGTCACGATCAAAGAAAGCCAAAAGATCTGTCAAAATCAAAATAATAACCTCAAAACAGCGACAGCAGGTCAAAGGGTTATATATATATATATATATATATATATATATATATATATATATATATATATATATATATATATATATATATATACTTGTTCTAGACGGCATCATTAAAATATGCATAAACACTTGCTGTTCATTTTTCTGCCGTATTGCACAAAGGTGGGAAACTGCAGAATAAAAAGAGGCCCTACATTTCTCGAGAATGAGTGAGTGAACTAGTGGGCATGTGTATTCGTCTGCGTGTTAGCTTATGCAAGCCAAATTAAATGTTTGCATCTGTGTTAATGTTCCATGTGTGTGCGCGCGCGCGTGCGGCCGTAAATATGGATAAACATAAGCACATGGTTATACATACGATCACTAGCTAGACCATGAGACCATACAAATACATGAGTCATCTATATTCATATTGAATGACGCTCAAAATACGCCTGCAGTGACCAGACTATATATCGAATTCACGCTACATTAGCCAGATCTCCACGTTCATCAATATAATACACGCGTATTCACAGCAAACTGCCACCTGAAGGGATGACATATTAGCGTGTATTCATTAGATTTCATCGCGTTTCTGCTGGGCCAGCCCTGAAAAATGATGAGCCCATACTTCTGTTGGTAGAAAGCTATATATATCCTTTGATGCAGTGCCAGGTCGCCTTTGGACATTTCTAAATAAATTAACAGATTTTGAAAACGCTTTACGGCAGGAGACATCACCATAATTTCCGCCTTTACACAGCCTTTGCTCCTCAGTGCACTCTTTCAGGGGGCGCCGCGCTGGCCTCTCGAACTCGGGGGTCCTTTCATCATTTTCGCCTTTCCCTCTCTCCTCCTCTCTCGTTTCCCTTCTTTTAGCACCCCTCAGCCTCTCTCCCTCTCTCTCTATTTTCTATCTCTTTCTCTCTTGCAAATCTCCCCGTCCCTCCCCCTCCCTAGCCCCTTCCCCGACCACCGCTCCCCACCCGCCCTGCTCGCGTCCACTCGTGGCTCATCTTCCCCTCCTCCCCTCCTCCCTCCCTCCCTCCCTTCTCCCCCCCTCCTTCGACTCCTCCGCTCCGTCCCAACCTATCCCTCCCCGGTCCGGTCCAGTCCGGTCTGGCCCCCCTCCTCCCCTCCTCACCTCTCCTCCCCCGTTCTCTCGCCCGGGTTGGTGGCATAAATCAGGTGGCTGGACCGCTCGTGTTGGGTCGCTACAGGGGGCGTAACTACACACCCATTATCACCCCGCAACTGTCACCCACCCAACCCGTCACTCTCGTCCCTCGCCTTCTCCCTCGCGATCGCATCTTCGTCCACCGTGTGTGTGTGCGTGCGTGTGCGAATGTCCGTGTGCGTTGGTTCGTGTGTGTGTGTGTATGTGTGTATGTGTGTGTGTGTGTGTGTAGGTTCGTGTGCGTAGGTACGTGTGTGTGTATTTCGTCTCCTACCCATTCCTTCATCTACTCTCTCCCTCCCTTTCGTCATTCCCTCCTTTTGGTCTTGTTCCTCTGACCTTCATATTATATATATATATATATATACATATACATATACATATACATATACATATACATATACATATACATACACACACATACACACACACACACACACACACACACACACACACACACACATACATACATACACACACACAAACACACACACACACACATACATACATACACACACACAAACACACACACACACACATATATATTTATATATAACATCCATTCGTCCGGCATTCGTCGTTCCTCTCTCCATCCCTTGTTATCTCTCTTATTTATTGAATTCGCCGCCCCATCTGTTGCTTCAAACTGAGGCAAAATTATCTCCCCTTTCCCTCACCCTCTCCCTCTCCCTCTCCCTCTCCCTCTCCCTCTCACTTCTACAGGTTAGCAAGGCCATCATCATCGACGTCATGTCTGATTCCCCTCTTTCTCGCATCGCAAACAGAGAGGTGATAGGCATTTCTTTTCACTCTGCTGCGACAGGTTTCTTAATACAATATAAATATAATAGAATAATAATAAAAAAAAATAATAATAAAAATAAAAAATCTCGATCCATAACACACAAAGAATCCTTTATCGATGCGCGGAGTATAAAACCACACAAGAATGGTTAACGTTTTTTATTACATTCTTACTGTCCGGCAAGTGGGAATAACTCGCTCCCAGACAACACATAACGCGATCGACACCATACCCACGCCACAGTAAACACAATCCATCCACTACACCCTCACCCTCACCCTCATCCCTCCCTCCCTCCCTCCCTCCCTTCACTACCACCACTCCATTATGTCCGAATCTCATTCATCATGATCCTAACATCAGCCAAACACCATCCTCGCACTACGGTAAACAATCTATCTATAGCTGCTCATTCATCCTCCTCCTTCGCCACACAAGGTGAAAAAAGTCTCGGCAAAAGAAAAAAAGAAAAAAAAAAGGGAAAATGGGCAACCTCGCCTTAACCATCTCGCCCAAAGCCAAACACGAGGCACAGACAAACACTCGGAAGGAAGTATGGAGACGAGCTGTACAAGCATACAAGCAAATGCACACACGCACGTACGTACGGGCACGCATACAACCCCCCCCCCACCCGCCACCTCCAAAGAAATATCAAAACAAACACACATGCGCAAACAAACACAAACACAAACGCAAACACACACACACACACACAGACATACACACACACACGCGCGCGCGTCCCTAACTCAAAATCTTCTCCCCCAGGCATCGTGTGTCATGCCCCACACCCCCTTCGCCCCATAACTGTCACACCGCCGTAACATCTAACATCCTATCACCACTTAAACCGCAAAGTTGACTGTCTAATAATACAGTAATTATGGCGGGCCCGCTGCCGTCCCGTCAACAGAGCGGAGGAGGATGGTGGAGGGAGGTTAGGAGGAGGAGGAGGAGGAGGAGGAGGAAGAGGAGGAGGAAGGTGGATGGAGGTTGGGAGGAGAGGGGTGTTGGGAGGAGAGGGAGGATAGGGGGTTGGGAGGAGAGGGAGGACGGTAGAAGGAGGTTGGGCGGGGAGGGCGGTTGGGCGGGGAGGGAGGGGAGGGAGGGGAGGGAGGGCAGCGGCGGGTGTGCAAAGATTGCTTCAGCTGCTTGCGGCGGTTGTTGCACACCGCACCGCTCACCCGACCATGCGTCTTCATCCACTTCCATTCGCTTGATCTCTCGTCTTCGCTAAATATATCGGCGAGCCGATGGCCCCGATCAATATATCGCAAATTAGCTAAATCAACAGAGGCGGCATTCTCGAGCCGTGGGAGGAAACCTAGTAAATAACGGCGAGCAGAGTGGCTTACAAGAGGGCGGTGTGGAGGTGTCATAAATTAAGGCAGTAAACAGCTTGCCTAGCTCGGCACAGGGGGCCAACCGCACCGTTGTAAAAACTCTATTACACCTCTCTGCCACCCTCGCTAAAAGCAACTCGGGTCCTGCTAACCCTTGTCAATAACCCGTCGAGCCGTTGCAGGCCCTCGGATGCACTTGCAGATATTTGTTCGAGGCGAGAAAATTCCTGGCGAGGCCACCGCGCTTCCGCCCCGCGTCCTCCCGACCACACAAACGGGGAGGGGACCGCCCTGGTTGCAGCGCTGGCTTAATAGGTCTCCTCACTCGCGCACACCGAAGACGATTCCGGAGACACATCTTTAACTAGCTCTTAGCAAGCTGCTTCCCTGCTCGCGACCCGAGGCGACCCGACGCAGCCGTAGCCACACGTCACTCCG
>NW_028234408.1:48446084-48448584 GCF_977035675.1 Penaeus japonicus | reverse complement strand
GCTGGGAGGGGATTCTAGACTCCTATATTATAATAAATCAAGAGGCCCGGCACCTCCCCCCCACCCCACACACCCCCACACCCCACCCCACCCCCCGCTGGAAGGGAAAGGTGTTCGCGAGGAAACGTATGTATGAGATGCGGTACGTCCTGCGTTAAAAAGGACCTGCCTGGACTGGCGGTGGAGAGTCGCGCTCGTTCGCTCGCTGGCTCGCTGGCTGGCTGGCTCACACCTCGCCACACGCACGCATAGCTCTTAATGTGGGGGAAGGAAGTATGTGTGTCCATTACCATACATAAATAAAGATCACCTTCAAAATGCAAATTTCGGCGAGTTCACGTAGCCTGGATATTATTAACCGATCACAAAGTTAGCTCCATCCCCGTCCCCCGTCCCCCGTCCCCGACCCGGTCCCCGTGCATCCATCCATCCACAAGCGCCGGCATACGTCGCTATCGCCGGAACACCATAAAAAAGCCGCGAGAGATGCATCATCTGAGCCTATCCACCCGGGAGCAAGCGCCACACCCCTGCCAGACGCACAACCAATCATAAACGCCGCGTCTTCTTGAATAAAGTGGTCGTCGCCGCGGCTTGCCTCGGGCGGGGACTAAATGGACTAATATGTACTTGTAGGTGGCGACGACGAGGTCCCGGCGCAGGCCTATAAATGTAAATGCAGCTGGGTGTTGTGTCCTTTCATACATATGGATTCCCGAAGATACGGATTTGCATTTATGTTAAAAGAAATGTGATTTTAAATTAGGAAGGTTACGGGCCTCTCGTTTTTTTTTTGTTTTTTTTTTTTTTTGCATGTTTGGCTGATGGTGCGTATGCGGTTCGGGGTTTCGTTTGTTTTGCGGCTGGGGGGAGGGGGGTTGGGGGCGGTTCTCTTCATGCTTCTCAAACGAAATTATGACCTTTTCTTCTTCTCTTGCGTTCCTCAAGACGCAAATCAACTCCGGGGGAGGGTGGGGTGGGGGCGGGGGGAGGCGAGAGGGAGGCGAGGGAGGTGGCAATCCTAGGATTCAGATCTCGCTCTCCCTTTCAAAGAGGTGCAGAGGAGGACTCTCCCATTGAAATCTAAATTCTCACTGACGAGGGAGTCACCGCTGCAACAGAGAAACTTGTCTACAGCGTGTATACATACAATTCAAACCACACGCTATATATATACACACGCCAACGTTCTCTCCTTCCCTTTCGGTCTGCCCTCCGAGTACATCATCTCTATCTCGGCCCATCTCTCCTTTACCTTTTCCATATGAAAATATTCAAGTCCCCTTTCACTTCATCAGTGTCATTAGCTCGAGGTACGTGGAGTCACAGGTGTGCACAAATAATATGAACATATGCGCAAACCGATGCTTATTCATTTCCTAACTTATATTTCATTTAGAACTTACATACAGGTTCCTATTCTGAATAAAAATATATACGCGTGGAGAGACAAACACACACACCATCAATAAACATTCGGAAATACAATATACATGACTTCATATACATAAATACATAAAAGTGATAAAACAAACAAGTACATACATACATACATCACCATATATGCATACATACGAACAACTCTCACTTCCCCCACTACATCTCCCCCCCCTCCGTCCCTCCCTCCTTCACTCCCCTCCAGCGGTTACCACCCGAAGCGCCCCCTACCGCCTCTACCCCCCCCCCACACACACATCCCTCCATTTCCACCCCCACCTCATCCCTTCCCCCTCCCCTTTCCCCACCCCCTGTTCCACCTCCAACCAAGCCACCACAATAAAGTGTACAGTCACCATCCAGCATGAGCACACACACACATCTCTCGGCGGCGCGGCGCGTCGAACAGCTCGCGGGGCCGGACACCGCCGCGACCGCCGCCCCAACTTCTCGCTTGATTAAAATGACAAATTCCGAAGTGAGAGAAGAGCGCAAAAACAAGTTGGGCGGGACGCGGTCGGTGCATTAAACACCCCCAAAGGCCGGCTGGTAACAATGCCATGGTCGCATTATTCATTAAAATATTACACGCATAAAAACAGCTCTGGGGCTTCGGCTACGGGGCTCTCCGGCTCCTACTTCTACAATCATCGCTTGTTGTTCCTTTTCTTTATCTCTCATTGCTTCTTCTTTCTCTCTTTTCTTTTTTTTCTTTTTTTTTGCTTCAAATTCTGCTGCTACTTCTCCAATTTATTATTCCTCGCAAGTGTGAGACAAAAATAAAAGATTTGAAGAAAGAGATAAAGATAGATAGATAGATAAATAGGTAGATAGATAGATATATAGGTAGATAGATAGATAGATAGATAGATAGACAGAGAAAGAGAGAGAGAAAGAGACAGAGGAAGAGGAAGAGAAAGAAAACGAGGGGCAAGAGCGGTCTCGAGCGAATGCCGTCAAACACATAAATAGTAAAGAAACTAAAAATCATTCCACCTCATCATCTGGAAGTAATAATAATAATCGACGCTATAATCACCATCCTCCTCCCTATAACCCCCCT
>NW_028234408.1:48426084-48436084 GCF_977035675.1 Penaeus japonicus | reverse complement strand
GGAAAGAGGGGGGGAGGAGGGGAGAGAAAGAGGGGTAGGAGCGGGAGGGAAAGAGGGGGAAGGAGGGGAGAGAAAGAGGGGGGAGGAAGGGAGAGAAAGAGGGGGAAGGAGGGGAGGGAAAGAGGGGGAAGGAGCGGGAGGGAAAGAGGGGGGAGGAGGGGAGGGAAAGAGGGGGGAGGAGCGGGAGGGAAAGAGGGGGAAGGAGCGGGAGGGAAAGAGGGGGGAGGAGCGGGAGGGAAAGAGGGGGGAGGAGCGGGAGGGAAAGAGGGGGACGGAGCGGGAGGGAAAGAGGGGGAAGGAGCGAGAGGGAAAGAGGGGGAAGGAGCGGGAGGGAAAGAGGGGGAAGGAGCGGGAGGGAAAGAGGGGGAAGGAGCGGGAGGGAAAGAGGGAAGCAGTAACTGGAAGCGAGGGAGGGGGAGGGGGGGGGGGACGGAGCCCCACACATGTTGGACTAAGCAGATGGAAATGGAGTAAATCCGGGTTTGAACGCAGCCAAAACACAGAAACAGACAGACGCGCACAAAGGCACAATCGGCTAAAACACGCCGAGCGATAACCGGGTCGCCCCCGGACGGTTGTCCACCAAACCTGAGTGCCGTAGAGAAGATGGGTTTCCCCTACAAGCGCAGGCAAAATGTCCAAAGTTGATGATAATTTCATTCTATAAGCCATCCACATGAAATATGAACAAACTTGCGCCATTATTTAAACGATAGTTGCTCGAAGTTTGATGATCCCCGGCCGATATGCGTCACCGGACCGCGCCGTCCCGCCAGCCATAGAAGCCGCCATCCCGCCAAAACCCCGCCAAAAACCCGCCAACCCTAGGCTATTTCGCGCCTGATATATTGGCCTGGAAATTTCCTCGGAAGATTGTTTTCGCAATATCAGGGAAATTCGAAACTCCTTTTCTTTGTTTCCTCTACGTCCCTTTTATGCCGAAAAGACCGAGAGAGAAAAAAATGAATTGTATTACGCACTGTCAAATTTAACAAGGATGAAAAGAGAGAGAGAGAGAGAAAGAGAGAGACAGAGAGAGAGAGAGAGAGAGAGAGAGAGAGAGAGAGAGAGAGAGAGAGAGAGAGAGAGAGAGAGAGAGAGAGAGAGAAATACACGAGGGAAAAAAAAACGAGGAAGTTAGTTTAGATATAATGATACTCGTTCATCATCGCAACCCTACACTTCCGCTCGCAAAGAATAAAAAACGATTACATACTGCTGGAAGCGGGGTGCAGAGGATATCCATTGAAAACATACAATTAACTTTATATATCATGTTTTCACGCTCATCCTCGTTCCTCGTCCCTGGCTCCCCCCCACCCCCTCGCTCCCCCTCTCCCCCTCTCCCTCTCTCCCTTTCCCTTCTTCGTTATATCTCGCTTAGTTAGGTATCAAACCTTATATCCTTCATAAACCATTGTAAGTGTTCGCAGTTCCAAGGAAATGACAATCTGGACTCTCGTTCTTACATGCTCACGCGATGGACGCATTGACCACACAAAAGGCAAACACATACACATAAACATGCACATACAGACACCCACACATACGTACATACATTCAGACAGACGGACAGACAGACAGATAGACAGAGACACACACAGACACACACACCCACTTACAATTACACTTAAATTCACACACACTTACAATTCCACTTAAATTCACACACACTTAAACTTATACTTACTTATACTTACACTTACAGACAGACACACAATAAGAAAGAAAATCCAAAGAGCTTGGCCGCGAGTACAAAATAGCTGTTTAGCGCGCGATAATTGTAAACAAGAGGATCGCTGAATGAGGGAGGAGGAGGAGGGAGGAGGAAGGGGGAAGGGGTAAGGGGGAGGATGAGGGAGGGGTAAGGGGTAAGGGGTAAGGGGGAGGGTGGAAGGGGTAAGGGGGAGGGTGGAAGGGGTAAGGGGGAGGGTGGAAGGGGTAAGGGGGAGGGTGGAAGGGGTAAGGGGGAGGGTGGAAGGGGTAAGGGGTAAGGGGTAAGGGGTAAGGGGTAAGGGGTAAGGGGGAAGCATCACACTAGCATCCCCCTTATTCCTGAGACTAGCACGCCCACTACTCACTCACTACCTCTTTCTATGACACCTCGAAGTCGGAAAAAAAACAAACAAAAGGATAACAAAAACGTCGAAAGAGCGAGATAAGAGAGAAGGGGGAAGGGGGTTGAAGGAGGTTGGAGGAGGAGGTTCGGGGCAGAAAGGGTTGGATAAGATTTTAGAAAAGGCTTCCACTGACTGAACCAACTCCCTCTTAATCTCAAAAAAAGTTCCACAGGCCCGAATACCACCCCCCGCACACACCCTCCTTACACCCCCCCAAAAAAAAACGGTTCCACCCCCTGAAAATCCCTCCAATTCACCCCCTAAAAAGAGTTCCACCACCAGAAAAATACCTCCCCCCCCAAAAAAAAATAAAAAAAATAAAAAAATAAAAAAAAGGTTTCGCCGAGTGCGCCCCCCGCGTGTAAAGTAAGAGATGAGAACCGCCAAGTGGCCTCGGTCGGTGGCCAGTCTCCGAAGACGCCGACGGGAACGAATCTGTGCGCTCTTAACACTACCCCTTAAACGCTCTCTTGTTTCCAGATTAAGCGGATTTTATTCGCTTCTTTAACACTGCTCTTTACCACCACCACCACCACCACCTCCTCCTCTTCCTCCCCCTCCTTCCTCCTCTTCCTCCTCCTCCTCCTCCTCTTCCTCCCCCTCCTCCTCCTCCCCTTCCTCCCCCTCATCTCCCACCCCTCCTCCTCCCATTACCCAAACGCCGAGCGAGAGAAAAACACCGAGACCCACCCTATTCAACATGTGCCGTAATGCATAATTAACATTATAATCAACAAAGACGCCACGAAAAAAATAGCCCCGGTTGAAAGAGCACTATCACAACCCCCTCCCACACCCCCACACCCCCACACTCCCCCACCCCCGCACCAATCTCCTCCAACCCCCTATCCCTGCCTCAAGACAAGCTCCCCCCCCCCACACACACATTACCCACCCCTAACCCCCACAAACCTCCATACTCCCCATCCACCCCCCCCACTATCAAACCCCATACTCCCCCCCCACACACACACTAACACCCCATACCCCGCCCCACAAACCCCCTACCCCCCCACACCACCTTCCCAACCCCATTAAACATACAACAAGTGCACGTCGGCGTCGAGGTGGTGATCCAGCCGATGTTTTCTGGGAAGCAAAACTAAGCCCAAGGAAAAAACAAGAGGGACGGGGGGAGGGGGAGGAGGGGGGAGAGAGGAAGGGGGGGATCACGCGACCGGTACATTCAAATGCAACGATTCTCATCCAATTCACGCGAACTTCCAGCATGAGAAAAACAACATAATATTCCAATTTATATACAGAAATGGACAATCCAAAGCGAATGTTTATGCAAATGAAATACAAATGATATTTTCTAATTCCCTGCCTGACGTTCATGGAGATCTTCGAACAAAAATATTGTAATGGCTGGCACGCTATTCCTGTTTTGACCTCGGGAGGTTGAGAGGGTCAGATCAAAAGCTTGAGGTGCAGATTCCTCCTCTTTTTGGGCGAGCGCAATTTCTTATGAATTACACGAGCCTCTATGCATTTTTCAGGAGGAGGAGGAGGCGGCAGCGAGAGCGCACTTCGTCCTGGACACATGGACGTCTTCAAGAAAAACAGATAAGAGGACGTGGAGGAGGAGGGGGAGGAGGAGGAGGACGGGGAGAAACAAAGAGAGATAGAGATAGGGAGAGGGAGAGAGAGAAAGTAGGAGATCAAACAGAGAGAGAGAGAGAGAGAGAGAGAGAAAGGGAGAGATAAAAGAGAGAAAGAGAGAGAGAGAAAAGTAGGAGATCAAACAGAGAGAGAGAGAGAGAGAGAGAGAGAGAGAGAGAGAGAGAGAGAGAGAGAGAGAGAGAGAGAGAGAGAGAGAGAGAGAGAGAGAGAGAGAGAGAGAAAGAGAGAGAGAGAGAGAGAGAGTGAAAGAGAGAGCGAGAGCGAGCGAGAAACAATTTCTTTTGAAGCTGCTTAGTCAAACTGTTTAGAGCAAACTTTCTCCAAATATAATACTCGACGTCACAATGAATAAATAAACATCAAAAAAGAAGAAAAAAAAAAATCAAAATTCACCATCTCCATCTTAACCAATTTCCACGATTACTTCTTATTATCAATCGAGGAGAGATAGATAGATAGAGAGAAAGAGAGAGAGAGAGAGAGATCAAAATCTACATCCATCATTTATTACTGCCACATATATCCATCAACATATTCATTACCTCCACCATAATTAGTCAAAAGAGCAAAAGAAAAAAAAAAAAAAAAAAGAACGACTGCGTAGGGGAAGGGGGCGGGGCATGAAGGGGGCGGGGGAGGGGGCGGGGGTGAAGTTATACCCTCAATCTAATATTCTAAGACTGCATTTTCCTTAGAAAAGAAAGAAGGAGAGTACACCACCTTCCAGAAACACGCTACAAGTAATCAAAGTCTCTCGCTCTTCCTAGCGCCTCTTCAATGCCCCTCCTCCTCCTATTCAACCGGTGCCACTAAATTCATTCAACCCATTCAGGCTCCGGCGACGCAAAGGTAAAACGGAGATCTAATTTTGGCTTTCTTAATATCATCCTCTACTCTCACCAGCATCGTTGTTTTCCCCCCACTATCGCCTTCTCCTCTGGATGAGTGTACAAGTCAGCCTTACCATCTTAAGAGGAAATCTTGATCCAGCCACCCCTCACCCCCCTCTCCCCCCCCATACCCACGCCCACCCCTACGCCCACCCCCACTCCGTCAGCCACTAAGCGTTTCCTCGACCTACACGTTACAACACTATTCGAAAAAAAAAAATCCAAAAAAACGCTTAGTAAAATAAAGCCGGCTTCGAAAATATACATAAAAAAAGACAACAACGCACGCAAAAAAAAAACGCATTATAAAATATATGCCGGAAAAGTGTATATATATTTTTTCCTTGTGTCTTTACCTCTCGTTCTTTACCAATTCATTCCCCTGGCGGGCGACGGGAGAGACTGCAGGCAAAACAAAACGCGTGCTATGCGATATCTCAATCATTAATAGAATTTGCAAGTAGCTTCATCCAAGACGAATGTGACACGAGGTGTGGTGTGTCGAAAACAAAATAATTTGCATTTCTTTTCCCCGCCATCAATAATTCCGATGCCGGTAGTTATCACACGCAGCAACGATGACCCCTGTCACGCCACCGGAACAAGGACTGGTTACACCTCCTTTTTCTTTCCCTTTTTTTCTTCGCGAGTCTTTCTTCATTTGGCTCCAATTTTATTTCTTTTCTTTACTTGTTGAAGCTACGTGATTACTTATTAAGGAGACACTGCATGAGGGAATGGGGTGCATGGAGGAGGGGGAGGGGGAGGGGCAGGAGAAGGAGGAGGAAGGGGGAGGAGGGGCAGGAGGAGGAAGAAGGGGGAGGGGCAGGAGGGGCAGGAGGAAGGGGGAGGGGCAGGAGGAAGAGAAGGAGGAGGAGGAGGGGCAGGAGGAAGAGAAGGAGGAGGAGGAGGGGCAGGAGGAAGAGAAGGAGGAGGAGGAGGGGCAGGAGGAAGAGAAGGAGGAGGAGGAGGGGCAGGAGGAGGAGGAGGGGCAGGAGGAGGAGGAACAAGTTCATCAATGTTAAAAACCTGTAATCATGACCACGACACCCAGGCATTATAATATACATATGTATACACGTAAATCAGGAGCCAGAAAAAAAATAGATGTAAACACCGCCGCAATAGCACAGGATTTTGGGGTGAAAAAAAAAAAACGCCACAAAAACGAATTTCTATCTATGCCGCATACCTCTCTCGCCATCGTCATATCGGCAACCGTATCGCCACACCGCTTCGTATTCCTCCTACTCCTACTCCTACTCCTGCTCCTGCTCCTACTCCTGCTCCTACTCCTGCTCCTACTCCTGCTCCTACTCCTGCTCCTACTCCAAAACCGCCGCCGCCGCCGTCACCGCCACCACCGCCGCCCCCTCAACGCCCCGGAGGATTTTCCGTCACCTTAACCCACGCGGACAACAACAAGCCCACGTGTGTATAAATAAATCGAATTCTTTTTGTATACAATATTACTTTGCATATAAATTCTCTTCAAGAGGGCCTATTAGCATATAAAACGCGCCCGTACACAGCGGTGCATAGGTTCCTCCTATATCACAGTACATCAAAGCTTATCGCGAGCTCACGTTGCCATCAGATCAAAACACGGCCGAAGAATGGCCGAGGCGTCCAATAAAGGTCTATCAAGTTTAACATACGACTGCGGGCTATGATAAAAGAAAACATTGCGATATAACCGATGACCACGGAGGATAGTAAAGGGGGGGGGGGGGGGGGGGGGGGAAGTCTCAGGAGGGAAGAAGATGCAATGCAGGCGGGACGAGCAAGCACAAAGGAGGATGGAGAGGAGATGGAGAAAAGGGAGATGGAGAAAAGGGAGATGGAGAAAAGGGAGATGGAGAAAAGGGAGATGGGGTGGGAAGGGTGGGTGGGTTAGGGGATAGAAGGTACGAAGGGAGGGCGAAGACTGCAGAGAGAGGGGAATGAAAAGGGAGGACGATGAAATTAAAGGGTAGGACAGAGGTGGATTGGAAGGTAAATAAATGAAAGATTAAGAAATCACAGAGAGAGAGAGAGAGAGAGAGAGAGAGAGAGAGAGAGAGAGAGAGAGAGAGAGAGAGAGTTGAAAGGGCAACCTTGTAAAAGAAGAAACAAGACAAGAGTCAGAAGCAAAGGAGGCTAATAGTTACAAAAAAAGGGGGGGGAGGGGAGCAAGGAGGAGGAAGAGGGGAAGGGGGCAAGCAGGAGGAGGAGGGGGGGGGGGGGGGAGGATAAGCTAGGCTAGGAAAGGCCCTTCTTGTGCAAGGCCCGAGTCTCTTGGCGCGCGGCCCAAGCGAGCGAGCGACCGAGCGAGCGAGCAAGCGAGCGCCGGGCTTGCTTCCTCGCCGCCTAGCTCGCTCTCGCGGCGGTGGCCGGCCAGCTCAGGCAAGGCAAGGCAAGGCAAGGCAAGGCAAGGCAGGGCAAGGCAAGGACAGTAGACGAGGGGCGAGGCCGGGTCAAGGTCAACAAGACTCGGACGCCTCCCCACGCAGCGGCGGATATCACGAGTTTCACGAGGCCGTTTCGCGTGGCCGTTTCGCGACGAGCCTTCAGCGCGTCGCCTCGTTCGAGCACACGGAGCGGACGAGGAGAGTTCCTCGTCTCGAGACCTGTACACTTGTCGAGATAAGAAAGCTTCCTTCAGATCGAGATGCTGCAAGTATTCCGTGAACATTAAAATTTTATGACGTTTGCATGTCTAAGCATGTCCAAAGGCCTTCATTCTTCTGCAATACATCAAAATTCAATACAATGCCTCTGTACATTGCACACACACAGGACTTCATAATATTTACCTTGTAAACATCAACATACGTATAAATTGCCTTCATGTGTGTGCCCCGAGGGGATACATAAGCATCACATTCAAAAACAACTATTTAAAAAATTAAGGGAAAGCAACGACAGTTACAAACAGCAAACGGCTTACAAAACAGCCGCAAAAGATGAACAAACACACAGACAAGTAAACAAACAGTGTGTGAGAGAGAGAGAAAAAAAGAAAAAAAAAATCGGGTGCCATGCAGATATATCTAACGAAATAAGATGTGCTCTCGGTGTGGCAACCTTGTGCTCAGATCAAAGTTTCAGAGGTCAGCAATAAATATGTTATGGCAACAAACAACTTACTCTAAGTCTCTCGTAGCGCAGCAAGGAGACGCCATATCAATATCGGATAAGGCGTAGGGAGAGAGAAGAAAAAAAAAAATATTCAAAAGATATAAAAAAAAAAAGCAACCCGAACCTTACACACCATGCAGATAATCCATTACAAGAATTACCAACTGTTCCGAAGCCGCGAACCGCAACCCTTCCTTCTGAGACTACATCATTCAATAAAAAAGGGAGAGAAAAAGAAAAAAATAAAGGAAACAAACTAAAAAAGAAATAAGAAAAAAATCTTTCGTAGAGACAACCAGCGTGATGTAGCCCCCCCCTCCCCCCACCCCCTGTGCGTCGAAACTTGAATTAAAATGTTAGCTGGTGTCCCATCCCGACTAAAAGCGATACCTTGTTTGACCTATATGTGCTAAAAAAGGGAATTCAAAATTCTTACTCTCTCAAACGCTTGGCAGCGGCAGCAGCGAAAGTGCAAATACGACAAAAATCTTCTCCATTGTAAAGATAAATATACATTCGCACAAGCACTCACGCACACATGCGCAATCCACACCTACCCACGCATGTACACACGGGCACACACACGGGCACACGCACACGCACACGCACACGCACACGCACACGCACACGCACACGCACACACACACCCTACACCAGCCTTCATAACTACACCAAAAGGAACATATGAAAAACGAATAAATAACAAAAATCAAACGTCCGACGAGGTTCAAGTTCTCTTGAACATCTGTGGTGAACTTTGAATAATTACTTATAAATGTTCTTTAAACTTCAATCCTTGTCAGAAATGTAATCTCAGACTTGTTTGAAAAATTCAGCGTTTCCTTTAATGTTTCATGAAATTTTATCGAAATCTCATTTAGCCTTATACCGATTTAGGATTATCTTAGGTGTTCAAAAGAACACTTAACATTCATCCAAACACTTTCAAGGAGACTTGACGACAAAGTAAGTAAAGGGGAACAAAAATAAATAAAACTGAAACAAAGGAAAAGGGGTAAACAAGAATAACTAAATAAATAAAATCGACAATAGCCCTCACAGATCTAAAAGTGTTCTGCATGAAGTTAAGTGTTCTTCCGGGCTGGTTAGAACAACTGAAATAACACCTACCTGGTTCATATTGTCCGGTCTAAAGGGCAAGGGAGGCGACCAACCAAGGATTCTTACCTGCAAGGAAAGGAAATCACGTTAGAAAATCACGTACATAATATAAGAAAATCACGTTAATAACGTATGTATTAAAGAAAATCACGTACATAATATAAGAAAATCACGTTAATAACGTATGTACGTATCAAAGAAAACCACGTACAGAATATAAAAAAATCACGTTAACCACGTACGCAAGTATCAAAGAAAATCACGTACGAGAGCAACCATGAAATCTGTACAATTTGTGATTAATAACACTGATCTGGGTAAATGTCAAAGCGATCTCTACATGTTTTTGTCCGTCTTTGCGGTTGTATGTATGCATTTGTGTATATATATGCGTGTAAGCATTTACGTAAATGTATATAGATATTACATGCATATGTGTGTATTATATGTATGTAAACTAACACAGACACACTACACGGTGATTACTTGTGCAACCATTATTAAAAGTCATTGATCTGTATTGACCGTAATAGTCTCCCATTAACCATTTCTATGTCGTGTTCAAATAACCGACTTCTGCGGGTGGCAACAGTTCCCTGAAGATTATTTCTGCAATGGAATGCCACTTCTGGAATCAACAACAACAACAACAACAAAAATATACATCATTTGAAACTATCGCCTTATCATCAGTATATTTTGGGTAGTTGCGATACGACCACTGACAATGCGTTTTAAAAAGGCAAAATCAAAATACATGTTCAATTGCAACTACTTTTCTACTCGTTCAGTAAAATAAATCAAAGGCTGATTTATCTTAAACGTTCCACAGCAACCTCTGTTCTGTCCGTTTGATAAAAAAAAAAAAAAAAAAAAAAAGTTCCAATCTGGAAACCTCTTAAACGGGGTTTTGTATTCTTAAGGTAAACCCCGTTACGCCAACCCAGAGCTAATTTGTCTAGCAATTCCAACAGCTGAATAAAACATAGCGCCATCGCATGATTAGACTTAATAACACAAATGCAATACTGTTACTTCAGGCGTCTTAAGAAACGACGAAAGCAATACAGACAGACAGACAGACACTGAGAGAGAGAGAGAGAGAGAGAGAGAGAGAGAGAG
>NW_028234408.1:48418584-48423584 GCF_977035675.1 Penaeus japonicus | reverse complement strand
CAGTGTCGTGTAAGTATAGAGGCAGGGGGAGAGGTGGGGAGTATGGGGAGAGAAGGGGAGGGGAGGGGAGGGGAGGGGACGAAGGGAGGGAAGGGGAAGAAGGGAGGGAAGGGGAGGCAGGGGAGAAGGGGGGAATAAGCACGGAGGGGAGGGGAGGGAAGGGTAGGAAGGGGAAAAGGCAGGTATGGGAGGAGGCGAGGGAGGGGAGGGAAGGGGGGGAATGGGGGAGGGGAGGATGGTAACCATACCTCTTGGCAAATATCACGAATCAATGAAGTCACGATCAAGGGCAGACATTAGTTCCTGTGATGAAGGACTCGAGTTGCAAGCGAGAGAATTTCTCCGAGCACGTGGGAGGGGAAGAGGCCGTTTCTGATTGCGTGCGGAATGCAAAAATACATATGAGTGTGTGCACATATACACATGCATATGTATACCTCCCTCTCCCTCTCCCTCTCCCCCTCTCTCTCAATGAATGCACGAATGAATGACATGAAGACAACAATAAAATTCTGGAACCTGTCATATTCATTTTTTTTTAAATTCATAAGTTTTCGACAAGCGATAGAAAAGAAATGCATTCTAAGAAGATTAGCGTTTTTTTTTTTAACTGCTGACCGATTACCCGAAAAGGAAAACAACATTTCTAGTCCCTTTACCACGGAGGGTAATCGGGATTCACACATAACAATCCCACATTCTGTATTGAACCTAATCCTCGTCCATCGATTAGGGGGAAAGGGAAACGCAATCCTCATCATCAATGACATGGATTGAGAGAAAGAAAGAAAGAAAGAAAGAGAGAAAAAAAAAACACGCTCTGGCGACTGGAGTAATAATAATAATGATGCCTCCTACACCCACCCCCCCCTCCCACATCACATCCCCCCTCCCTCCCCCCCACAACCACTCGTGTGGGAAGACTTACCACGTGACCTTTCCGAAAGATGCGCAAATAGAGGGGCCGTCCCAGCTGCTCTACCAAATACTTGAATAATTAACATCACAGACTTGAACAACAGCTGAAAACCTAGTATAGGGTGTGGCAAAAGCAGGTAAGCCTGGGAAATGAAAGCCGAGAGGGGTGGGGTGGGGTGGGGTGGGGTGGAGTGGGGTTGGGTAGGGTAAGGTGTGGGGGAGGGATGGGGAGCATATGAGAGAATGAGCGAGAGCGAGAGAGAGAGAGAGAGAGAGAGAGATAATTGTGGATGGGTAAATATTACCTACAGTACATAGTACATTCATAAAAGTATCTACCATATCTATAAAAAAAAAAACAGTAAGCCTACCTCACAACCCCCGAAACATCAATCCCAGCCACAAACCCCTCTTCTCCCCCCCCCCCCCCCCCCAACAAAAAAAAAAAAAAAAAAAAAAAAAAAAAAAAAAAAGCCATCCCATCAAACAACCCTCCCGTTCCGTGTCAACTAACATTTTGCCCCCCTCCCCCCCCCCTCGGAAAAAGTCAACGCGGTAGAGAGAGAGAGCGAGAGAGAGACGGGAACGCAAAAGAACGCCCAACTTTCCCATCCGCAACGCAACGCATCCGACTAAACTGTTAACATTTCGCATCATTCATTCATGTCCAATCTTCAGATTTAAAGCACTAGCAGATTGGATTTCAGGTGCGACATGACTGAGGCAATGTAAATGGTAATCAACAAATAAGAAGACCTTTCGGGAGAGGGAGAGAGGGAGAGAGGGAGAGGGAGAGGGAGAGGGAGAGAGGGAGAGAGGGAGAGAGGGAGAGAGGGAGAGAGGGAGGGAGGGAGAGAAAGATGAGAAAGAAATAGGTAGATAGATAAATACAGCGGAATGAAATGTATGAGATATAAGAATGATGAAAGAGAGAAAGAGAGAGAGAGGGGGAGAGAGAGAGAGAGAGAGAGAGAGAGAGAGAGAGAGAGAGAGAGAGAGAGAGAGAGAGAGAGAGAGAGAGAGAGAGAGAGAGAGAGAGAGAGAGAGAGAGAGAGAGAGAGAGAGAGAGAGAGAGAGGAGAGAGAGAGAGAGAGAGACGCTCCCAGACGAGCAGAAACGTTGATAAATATGAGAGACGAAATACACTTGCCATTACCTCAGTAACCTTTAAGTAATTCATTGAAGGTATTCTTCGCCAATGAAGGTCAAACAAAAGCCAGCGTGGATACAAGAGCTTTGAACATTTGCTATATACAAGGAGAAATTACGCAAACATATCGGCAGCAACAACGAACGAACTTCAATGCGAGACGTACAGTAAACAATGCCCGCGCGATCGCAGAAAGCGGACGATTCGGATATTCCTGAAAGCTGACGAATTCGGATATTCCTTCTGGATGCCATGAGGACTTACAAGACACGTTCGTCGGTGCCACTGTATCTGCATCACATGGGGACCGCACCTCGCGCTTAGAAAAAATGTTTATTCTAAGTGCTGCAACAGCTCCCTCCCGCCTACATCCACTTACACCCTTACTTGATAAATATAACCAAAAGATCATTGTCGATCAGCATCAATATTGCTCATCACTACATAACAATTGCTATAATATATGTTGATGCGCCCTGGGGGGTAAGCAGTTGATTGGGAGTTAAAAGGCTGACCTTTCGTACGCAGCCTTATTACAGCGTACACCACCAGACGTAACTTCATTCAGGAGAAACGGCGGGGAAACAGAGGCCAGTTTCACGTCCGTCGCAGTCCTCCGGCCGCGTCCGTGCCGATGCGACGGAGGTTTTGCGCTACTTTCGGGGTCGTCGGGAGGGGCCACTCCGCGCCGCGCCGTTGTGCACAAAAGATCATAGTTCAGTGTCGCACAATCAATGGATAATTATCTCCTGTTAGCTTAATCTTCGTCACCTCAATACAACATCTAATGCTATACAATCTGACTTTTATTCTCCATTCTGCTTCTCTTCTCTTGCAACCAACGAGGGCCCTGCTATACGTCCACGACCCTACCCCCCCCTACCCCACCCCCCACACAAACCTCGCCCCCCCACCCACCCCTCCGTCCCAGAAAGCAAAATCAAATCCAGTCATAAATGAAACCAAATAAAATCGGGTCTGAAATATGAGCGAAATAAATCAGATCCCTAGGTACCCCCCCCATCCCTCCCACCTGGCTCCGCCTCATAATATAGCGTCGCTCGGCCATACAAATTGCATGGTGTTTATCCCGGCGTAACCAATGGGCTAAAGACTCATCATGCAAGTTGACCTACTACGCCTCTGTTAACATATTCAATTATCGTGCAAGTGTGGCTAGTAATGAGCATGCAATTGCACTTATTTCACCAATTGCTCACCGATGCACATGATACCAACCGATCCTCAAGACGAATGAGGAGGAGGAGGAGGAGAGGGGGAGGAGGAGAGGAGGAGGAGAGGGGGAGGGGAGGGGGAGAGGGAAAGAAGGGGAAGGAGGAAGTGGACTGGAGGGGAGGGGGAGGAGGAGAAGGAGGAGGGGAAGGGGAGGAGGAGGAGGAGGAGGAGGAGGATGAAGAGGGAGAAGGAGGAGAGGGAGAATAATAATAATAATAATAATGAGGAGAATGAAGGAAGAACAAGAAGAATGAAGACGACGACGAGGATAAAACAGGAAGAACTAAGAAGGGGAGGAAGAGAGAGAAAGAGAGAGATCAAGAAATTCAAAAAGGAGAAGGCAAGGGAATGTGAAGTGCGACAAAAAGAAAAGGACACACACAGGAAGGGAGGAGGAAGAAACGGAAAGTGGACAGGAAACCGAAAGCAGAGACGGAAGAGGCAGGGAAAAGAGGACAAGCAGAAGAGAGCGGCGAAGATCAGCAGAGAAGATCAGCGACGATAAGCAGAAGAGAGCGGCGACGATAAGCAGAGGAGAGCGACGACGATAAGCAGAGGAGAGGCGGCGAGGACAAGCAGAGGAGAGCGACGACGATAAGCAGAAAAGAGCAGCAAAGATCAGCAGAAAAGAGCAGTGAAGATCAACAGAGGAGAGCGACGACGATAAGCAGAAAAGAGCAGCGACGATCAGCAGAAAAGAGCAGCGGCGATCAGCAGAGGAGAGCGGCCGCACGAGAGATTAGCGCAACAGGGAGCCGCGAGGATGCAAGCTCCGAGAACGACAGAGCAGGAACAACTTACGCTGAGAAGGGAGGATCGAGGGAGAAAAAACAAACAAACAAAGAAAAAGAAAAATGGAAGATGTAAGAAAGAGGGGGAAGCGGGCAAGGTAGGACAGAAAGGGACACGAATGAAGAGACAAATCAAGAGAGAATAAGAAAAGCGAGAAGAGAAGAGAAGATGAGAGGAGAGAGAGCGAATAATGATGCTAAACACGAGACTACCGGAGATGAAGACTATCAAGACTACCGTATGCTCGTTGGGATCAAGTGAAGAAGCTGTGTATGAAATGGAAGTGGCAGGAGCGAGAGGTAGAAGATGAGGGAGGGGAGAGAAGACCCCGCTAAAAATTCAGAGGTAAAAAAAAGAGAGAGAGAGAGAAATGACGAGGGGACAGATCGAAGGGGGGGGAGGGGGAGGAGAAGGGATGAGGTTTAGAGTGAGGGCGGCACCGAGTGATAGCGGGGTGAGAAAGCGAGGGGAAGGAACGGGGAAAGAGGGAGGGGAGATAGGGAGAGCAGAGGGGAAAAGGAAGGGGGAAAGAGAGAGGAGAAAAAGGAAAAGGGAGAGGTAGAGAGAAAGGAGGAAAGGAGGGAGAAGGTAAGGGGAAGGGAGGAAGGGAGAAGGAAAGGAGGGAGGGAGGGAGAGAGGGAGGGAGAGAGGGAGGGAGAGAGGGAGGGACGGAGGGAGATGGAAAGGAGGAAGGGAGGGAGAAGGAAAGGAGGGAGAGGAAGGGAGAGGGAAAGGAGGGAGGAAGAGAGAGGGAAAGGAGGGAAGAGACGGAACAAGTGAGGGGGAGCGAGACGAGCCAACAAAACGACCCGTAATCACTGCTTGACTTATGTACGAGGTGACTGCGAATGATGCGCCCGTAAAAAGGCATTGCAGGATTACGAACTGCAACATTTAACACGAC
>NW_028234408.1:48403584-48406084 GCF_977035675.1 Penaeus japonicus | reverse complement strand
ACGTAACCGTATCTTTATCAAGGAAAAATTATCTGAAAGAATAACAACAACAACAACAACAAAAATATGTTTTACGATTTATTTAAACATTCCCTAATTGCAACTTGCACTGTGTGTGGGATAATGCTGATCCCGCGAACCCTGTCATCGCGGGGGGCCAGTGACAATAAAATATTTATACACTCATTCCCCAAATTTCGAATCGCATGCTTTACTGACCAGTAAATATTGCCAGGCCAGAATCAACTCCCGTCTTCAAAGCCAGCGCTATCCGGTCTGAATAATGGCTATCAGTATTTCACACGGAATGCTGGATTAATTCCGGTATAGAGAGAGAGAGAGAAAGAGAAAGAGACAGAAAGAAAGAAAGGAGAGAGAGAGAGAGAGAGAGAGAGAAGGAGAGATAGGGAGAGAGAAAGAGAGAGCAAGAGAAAGAAAGAAAGAGAGAGAGAGAAAGAAAGAGACGAAGAAAAAAATGGTAGAATAAAAGTAAAGGAGAAAAAAATACTGCGTAGGGAATAAAATAAAAATAAAATGCGAACGAGGTGGAAAGGAAGACACTGAGAAAATATTTCAAACATAGGCGGAACTGTCATAAATGAGACCTACACTTCTTGGGCGAACAAAGACCACGGCAACCAGCTGGCAACAATTAAACTAAACTAACCCTACAAATGTATATATCACACGAAATAAACACACCTCTCATCCCCATCCCCCATGCCCCTCCCCCCTCCCCTCTCCCCCTGCGAAAGCGCCTCTCACTCGAGCAGACACACAACACGTTTCTTTCGCCCGCATCACAAAAGAAAACACGGAATTGAAATAAACATGGCAGAGATGCAAAATATTCATCGAAGACCGAGCCATTTCCATAGCATTCAGAAATTTAAATGGATCTCTTCCCCGGCTATACACCGACATAACTCTCGATTATATCAGTCATCCTCCATCATACACAAGACGTTCGCATTCCTACCCGCGCACTCCCGGCCACGACTTGAGCTTCGCGTCCGGCTGCGAGGGAGAGAAAGAGAGAAAGAGAGAGAGAGAGAAAGAGAGAGAGAGAGAGAGAGAGAGAGAGAGAGAGAGAGAGAGAGAGAGAGAGAGAGAGAGAGAGAGAGAGAGAGAGAGAGAGAGAGAGAAAGAGAGAGAGAAAGAGAGAGAGAAAGAGAGAGAGAAAGAGAGAGAGAAAGAGAGAGAGAAAGAGAGAGAAAGAGTGAGAAAGAGAGACAGAGACAAAGAGAGAGAGAGAGAGAGAGAGAGAGAGAGAGAGAGAGAGAGAGAGAGAGAGAGACAGAGACAAAGAGAGAAAGAGAGAGAGAGAGAAAGAGAGAGAGAGAGAAAGAGAGAGAGAGAGAGAGTGAAGGGGAGGAGAGAGAGGAAGATTGGGGGAGAAAGAGCGAGATCTTCAGAAAAAAAGAAGAGAAAGAGAAAAAGGAGATTCGAAAGAGAAACGAAAACAGAGGGAGAAGGATAGTGTACAATGACAATTCTCCGAGAAATGTTGCATTCTTTCCAAAGGCTATGATAAGGTTGCAGGATCCTGATCTACTGTTTACCCAAGGGATGCGAACACACAGCGCCACACAAGGCTTCTCTGCCTCTGCTCTTCCCCGGCTGCTGCATCACCAAATAAAACAGAATTCTAAAACAGATAAAAGAAATGCTCCACTAAAACATAAGTTATTTCTCGAGACCAAATACATACCAAGACGTGTATGGGGAATATTTCTGTCGAGACGCGGTACAATACATCCCTTACCCCCTTCCCCCCTCTCCCCCCTCTCCCTCCCTCCCTCCTCCCCAAGCCAAGCCACCCACCCACGGCACAACACCCCTCTGGCAACGGCTTTCCTGTTGCCATTCTCCTGTTGGCAGCAGCATTCTGTTTGGCGTGGCATATATCCTGTTGCCGCGTGAGACACACACGCCCAGGCATGTTCTCTAATACGCTTATCGTGTACCCTATACCAGAATCACCCGGACATCTTATATCAAGGCGATTTAAACGGCGTAAGGGTGAAGGGGGAGGGAGGGAGGGGAAGGGAGACCGAGAAGAAGAGGAGAGGAGAGAGAGAACGGGGGTAGGGGGTGGGGGGCGAGAGAGAGAGAGAGAGAGAGAGAGGCTGAGTGAGTGTGTAACTGTGCTCTCTCAATGAACGATAGAAATGGAATTAGACACAAAACAGGTCATAGCAGCAGAGAGAGAAGGGGGGCCGTCCCACTGTGTTTCAGACGGCTGCATATATCATTGTATGGGTGAGGCTGAGGAGCGGGGTCGCGGGGAGGTGGGGAGAGGGCAGGGAGTGGGGGGGGGAGGAGGAGGAGGAGGAGGAGGAGGAGGAGGAAGGGAGATGGGTGGGAAGAGGGCAGAGAGTGGGGGAGAAGGGGAGATGGGAGGAGGGGAGCAGCCATAGCCATAACACTATAATCCACACTCGACCAGCTAGTTCTCCTCCGACCAGCTCCTTCACCCAGCTGTCCAAGGGCTCCGAGG
>NW_028234408.1:48391084-48393584 GCF_977035675.1 Penaeus japonicus | reverse complement strand
GCCCCCATTAACATTTGGCCAAATAGTTGGGGCCTTTTAGTAATTAGTCATTCGTATTTAAATGTTAAATATCAGAGCGATTAGACAATTAGAACCGGACCGATACGGCGTGTGCTCAAGGGCGACCACCCGAAAACATATCCGCAAAAAGGGCGAAAGTTGCGCAAAAGCTCCGAAAAATTCACTCTTTCTACTCATTTAACTTTATAATCGGAGTGACAAAATAGTCTCTTTGTTTGCATTTACTCCCCCCCAAACCCCAACCCCCCTCCCCCCTTCCAAAAAAAAACAAAGTTGCCATCGTAATCACGTCCAAAATAATGAACGCAAAAAACGCGCAGCCTTTTCAAAACAAAAGCGAACTTAAAACAACAACATATACATATACACACACCAGATCGCCCCTTTCCCCTTGAACAACATGCAAAACCCGTGATTATTTGGCAGTCGCTCCGGCCGCCTCGGGTTACTCCTCCTCCTCCTCCTCCGGCAGGGTTACTAGGCTAAGCTCGGCCGCCGCTTTGTACGACGTCCGAACACGGCGACCAGCGAGCGGGCGGGCGGGCGGACGGACGGACGGGCGGCGCGGCGTCGATCCCCCGCGATTTCCCGGTAACCGAGGAGGTCCGCCGACGACGCTTGTCCTTCCCCGCGGAGGTCACGAAAGGCAAAGAAAGAAAGTCCCTGGTCGCGAGGAGGTCACAGGAAACACAAAGCAGCGTTTCATTGAGAGTAATCCGGTCCCGATATTTTTTTTTGGGGGGAAGGAAGGGAGGCGGTGGGGATGGGGAGGGCGGGGATTAGCAGCCCCCTCCCCCCCGGAACACGCCAGATGGTAACCGATCAACTTTCAAAGGCAAAAATGGCCCTCAGCTGGTTCTTGCTCTGTTGTAACACTTGTTTTGTGCCTGTTAACAGCACGTCCGTCGTGATTAACGGCAAGGACGCACATACCCCCGTCGCGCCAGGCGCCGGAGAACCACTTTCGGGCCGATGACTCACTTTCGCCCACCGCAAGAAGCGGAACAGGGACAAAGCAGGAAAGAAAAAGAACAACAAGGATTAACCATTCAAATAACTCGCAAACAAGTATGTAACAAGAGAAATGTGACCGAGAGAGAGAAAAAGGAAAAAAAGTGATAACACGAGTGAGAAAAAAATAAAAATTTAAGAAAACGATAAATCACAAGTTTCTATAAACAAATAATTCAAAATAAATACTTACAACAAACTGCAATGCAAACAGAAAAATAGATTGAAACAAAAAAGAAATAAAAAAAAACTCTAACTTTACGACTACCCAAGATAACCCTCGGGAGAAGGAATACAGATCACGTGACCGGAAGAAGATCTCATAATCGTACCCGCTCAGACGAAAAGAAATCCGATTCGATAATGGAACGTCGAATGCATATTTTACCGAATATATCTCATGCATGTAAAACCAAAGTACGCTCTCCTGTCATGCATTTTGATAACACCTATAAATTACACGGGTTCCGCATCCCTCAAGCCTCCCCCTCCCCTACCATCCCCCTCCTTCCCTCCCTCCCTCCCACCCACCTCTCCTCTCGATTCGGGATCTTTCGCTTGCTTGCCACGCCCGCAGCGAGCAAGCACCGGATTTCGGATATTCCCTCGGACCATAAAGCACGCACACGCGCACGCACAAGCAGACACGGGCAGCGGGCAGGCAAATGACAGACAGAAGGTCGGACTTACAGGGCGACAGACAGTCTTAGACCAGAAAAAAAGGAACTTGCTAGAACTCGGGAATCTTACTTAATAAAAAGGGGGAAACCTTCTGGTGATTAAGAATCGGTCGCCGCACGCTCCCCTCTTCCCCTCCCGACCCCTTCCCTAACACCCCCCCCCCCCTACAATGAGGCTTCTATTTCAGTCAAACACATTACATCTCCATCAGAAACATGAGATGAGGGGAAGGAGGTAAAGAGAAAAAGGGGTAGAAAGGCGGGGGGAGGAGGAGGGGAGAGGATGAGACGGGAGGAGAAAAGGGGGAAGAGGAGGAAAAATGAGGGGGAAAAAATCATACGACGGACAGAGGGACAGGAAAGTGCTTGCGCGTGCGCAGAGTGCTGGCGGTACGCACGCGCATCACAGAGACAAAAGCAAGCAACTCGAGAATAAGGCATAAACACTGCCTATTACCAAGCATATTAGTATCAACGGTATGCGTATCGTTACCCACAGCCGCCTATCTCCTGCCGCCATTCCCAATTCTCGGAGCGATGTTGCAAAGATTCACAAAAGTGGGTGCAATTTGCAAGTCCTGCGATCGGCGGGAGAGGGCCAGAGAGAGAGAAAGGGAGACGTGTGTACCACAACTGTGACAAATGGGTGACGGAGAGAGGGGAGGGGAAGGCTGAGGAGGGGAGGAGAGGAGTGGGGAGGGGAGGCGAGGAGAGGGGAGGGGAGGAGAGGAGTGGGGAGGGGAGGAGAGGAGTGGGGAGGGGAGGAGAGGAGTGGGGAGGAGAGGGGA
>NW_028234408.1:48373584-48381084 GCF_977035675.1 Penaeus japonicus | reverse complement strand
CATTATCATTTTTTGCTATCATCATTATCATTGTTATTGTCATTATAAATGTAATTATCATCGTTATTGTTATTATTTATATTATTATGGTCATTGTTATCCTCCTCCTCCTCACCATTAACACTATTATTAACATAAAATTATAATCATAGTTATCATCAATATTACCAATGCTATTATGATTACCAGTATCACCACAATCAACATTATCATCCTTATAACCATAACCACCATCACTGGCATTACCATTAGCAATTCCAACATCTATTTCACAATCTCCATTTTGGAATTCGTCTGTAATTTGAACTCCGCGGACACTATTTATGGCGGCAGTACATGGATCTTCCCTTTCTTTCTTTCTTCTCTAATTCCTTTAACTTGCACCGAAGATGTATGTCCCTTTGGAGGAATTCATATTTAATGCGTGAGGGCGCGCGGGCGAGCCGTGAATGGGTGGGTGACTGTGCGTTATAAATAGGGAAGAAAAAAACTATATGGCGTTGCTTTTGTAGCGGAGGCGGTGGAGGAAGAGGTGGAGGAGGTGGAGGAGGTGGATATGGAGGTGGTGGAGGAAGAAGAGGTTGAGGAAGCGGTGGATGAGGAGGAAGAGGTGGAGGAGGAGGTAGTGGAGGAGGAGGTTGAGGAGGAAGAGGTGGAAGAAGAGGTGGCGGAGGTGGAGGAAGCGGTGGAAGAAGAGGTGGAGGAGGAGGTGGTGGAAGAGGTGGTGGAAGAGGTGGAGGTGGAAGAAGTGGAGTCGGCGGTGGAGGAGACGCAGGTGAGAACCAACACCAACCAGAGATGAAGGATTTCACGCGCAGAGCCGGCGTACTTCCGGTCAAAGCAACCGTGGCCTGACCTTTTTTGACCCTTCCCTTTCTCTACTCATGCACCCCCCTCGTCCCCGCCCCACCCCACCCTCCTCTTCTCTCTCCCCCCTCTCCCTTCTCCCTTCCCTTCCGTCTCACCCCTTCCCTCTCACCTCCCCTCCCGCTATCCTGCCTTTCCCCCTCCTCTTTTCCTCTTCCCTTCTCCCTCTCCCCTCTCGCCTTTTCTCCTCTTCCTCCCTACCTCGTGTGCTTATTGGGTTTCCGTGCGTTACCACCTTGAAGATATAGAATTTCAATGGACTAAGTACAGCGGGAACTACAGCCGATCGAAAAGATATATATTTCTTCCCTCACACACAAAAAAACACGCGAGTAATGCGAAACTAACAAACAAAAAGGAAAGGGGAAGAAGAGGACTGGACGAGAGAAAGAGAAAGAGAAAGAGAGAGAGAGAGAGAGAGAGAGAGAGAGAGAGAGAGAGAGAGAGAGAGAGAGAGAGAGAGAGAGAGAGAGAGAGAGAGAGAGAAAAGAGTTAACATAAATAAACAAACACAAATAAATAAAATCAAAATCGCCCGCGCGCACGCACACGTACACATACATGTACACGCACACGCACACCGCACGGACAACGACGACGCACCGATGAAATAAATAAGTAAAAGCCCCAAATGGTATTAAAATCCCATGGAACATTACCGGTCCATGGGACGATTGGAGCGAACCCAAATTCATATGATAACCCGTATCCTGTTTACTTCATGAGTATTCAGTGTGAGCGCCCGCGGTCATGCACACGGCCCATGCACATACACGGCTATGCATACGGCTAAGCACATAGCCCATGCGCAAAGCTATCTACATGGCTATGATGGCGACTATGCACGCGGACCAACACGGCTATACATACGGCTAAGCACATAGCCCATGCGTAAAGCTATTTACACGGCTATGATAAAGACCATGTACAGAATCCATACAACGCGGACCATACGACAAAATGGACGATCAAAACAAGGCTGACGCGAAATTCAAAGCAAAAAAAAATAAAATAAAATAAAAAAAATCTACATTATCTCATACCTCTTCTTTATATTTTCCAAAGGCGCTGTAAAATACATAGCCTACGCGATATTATTTTCCAAAGAGGATGACACTCGATCTGGCCCTGTTCATGCCGCCATGAGTCTTGCAAGGCGATTTCCATGAACCTTGCAGACGTTTCGTTGAATCAGATTCGGTTCGCCATTAATTATTTTATCCCTTTACAAAAGATTTATATCGTTGCCAATCAAGATGTTGATACTAACCGCTATCACCTAAATAACCGAATGAATTATCATATAAATACTAAATAAATCAATCGTACATTCGAATAAATTATGCTCATGAACAATATACTCAATCTATAATAAAATAATATTAATAATCATAATGACGATAACAAAACAATGTCTGCGATTATGATAATGATACTATACATTTCCTTTTTAAAAGAAACGGGATAAAATAATCGGCACACCCAAAAGTTCTCTCTCTCTTTCTCAATCTCTCTCTCAATCTCTCTCTCTCTCTCTCTCTCTCTCTCTCTCTCTCTCTCTCTCTCTCTCTCTCTCTCTCTCTCTCTCTCTCTCTCTCTCTCTCTCTCTCTCTCTCTCGGATGGCAAGTGTCGCCAGGACAATGGGGCAGAGTTGGAAAAGAGCATGATTAATGAAGCCTCTCCCGTCCAGAGTGAGGAAAGAGTTGAAGAAATATAAATATTGACAAAACTCTACTCCCGAGCAGAGGTTGAGAGACGGGGGGAGGGGGGAAGGGGGACGGGGGCAAGGGAGGGGGGGAAATAGGAGAGGACGAGGGGTGGGGGATAATATTTAACTTCACACTGTATACACTAACACCTTCCCCGCCGCGTTCTCGCAGCTCAAGTCATTGTCCTCCGCATATATCATAAGTCGGGGAGAAAAACGAAGCTTAATTGAAGCTTCATTGTCGGCCGTGAATGCTGTGACTGCGGCGGGGGATGCGAGTCCTACGGGGCTGCCAGCCGACGCGTTAAGGACAAGTCGGCGCTATCTTTCACTCGGACTGGAGGCGCGGCACCGTAACGAAGCGTCGAATACAGGAGAATGCATATCTAACGAAACGCACACACACACTCACGTTCTCACTCAATCCACTCACTCACTCACTCACACATACACAATGACACACGCGCACAGACGCACGTAAATGAGATCCACTCCGTTACCAGATCCGAGTACCATACGGCGCAGCAGTTACTCTAAACACGGGTTTGGTAACGCGATATCGCTGTTTACAAACCATTTGAACGCTTTTATGGCAGCGACGGCGGAAATACCTCCCTAGGGCCCCTCTGCCCTAAGGGTTAGTCTCCTTTTTTTTAAGGGGCAACACCTCGCTGCACTCCAAGGGCCAGGGGCAACGTCTTGTAAGGAAGATAATATCATAAATGTAACTACGAAATGAGGTTTACAAGCTGCCACAACTTGGGAGGTTCTCGGGTGGGGTGGGAAGGGAGGGGGAAGGGAGTGGAAGGGAGGGGAAGAGAGGAAGGAGTGGAGGAGGGGGAAAGGAAGGGTGAAGGAGTGGAGGAGAGGGAGAAGAGGGAGGAAAGATCGGAGGAGGAGAGTAAGGGAGGGAAGGGGAAGGAGGAGAGTAAGGGAGGGAAGGGGAAGGAGGAGCAGAGGGAACGAAGGGATGAAGGCCAGGAACAGGGAGGACAAGAGGGAGGGAGAGGTCGAGGAAGGAAGAGGAGGCATAAGAAGGAAAGAGGGTATGAATAAAGGACGCGCAGAGAGGTTAGCGAGACAGGCGAGAGGAGGGGGTCTCTATGAGGGAATCTGTTGAGATTGTTTTCACAGCAATCTAGGTGCCGATTCCACCAAGAGAATTTAGTAAACACTGCCAAACGGATTCATATTCTTACTCCGAACCAGATGCGAAATGAAGAAGGCGAAGTAGAAAGATAGGGAGAGTGACAAAATTGCGGACACCGAGGGGGAGGGGGGGGCGGAAAATGAAAAAACGAAAAGAAAAGAAAAAAACGAAAAGAAACGCCCGCTAAACGACAGACCAATATTTCTTCTCTTTTATTCCTTTGACAGATCCGTCGCCACATAACGATAATAAGCTTGAACCGTCACGAAAAAAAATATATATATATATATAACAAAAACAAAACGCGATACCGGCATTCAGCACACCTATAAATACAACGACCCGAGTAAATTAGATCAAACGAATCAATACCGCCGATAGTTTCATAAATAGCATTAAATGATTCCAAAGTCGCCATTCGCCCGTGACGGAGGAGCCATTAGAAAAATGTGAGGACCCACATGTCACCCGCTCGCTTTTACGCACACGAACCGTTCGCCCGCCAGCTAGCTACGTCCCGGCGATCGTCCGGCGCGCTAACAACTGGCCCGCACTCGCACGCACCGCGGCGGGGTGGAATGTTTGATAATAATAAGGATAATAATAATGATAATGATGATGATAATAATATTAATGATAATAATAATAATAATGATAATAATATTAAATAAAATATAACTATTAATGATAACAGCAAGGATAACAGAACTTGCAATACCGACAATAATAATAAGAATGATTATTCAAAAGATTTTATCTATTTGATTTCATGATAGCGACTGCCACCTGTGAAATTTTCCATATCTCTGTACAACCGTTTATCTATCCATCGACTATATATCTACTTATCGATATATCGAACAGGCAAGCTGTAACTCATGTAAATGTATACATGCATACACAGACAAACACACACACACACGCGCACACGCAACGTCGGAACGAATACTATACAAAAACAAGCCATAAATATAAATTGTCGATCAAGAAAAAAAAACTATTACTAACACAGTAATAAGATATTAATAAACAAATGCGTTCATTAAACAAAGTGAGCCCATTCTTCACTGCAAAGTAGCACTAAAGAATTTTTCGAAAACTTGAGAGTGGTGCAGGGAGGAGGATAAATAGGGAGGGGGAAGGGGAGAAGGAAAGGGGGGAGAAGAGGAAGAGGAAGAGGGAGAGGGAAAGGAAGAGGGAAAGGAAGAGGGAAAGGGAGACGGGAAAGGGAGAGGGAGAGGGAGAGGAAGAGGGAGAAGGAGAGGAAGAGGAAAAGGGAGACGGGAGAGATTAGGGGGGAATGGAGAGGGAGAGGGAAATGGAGAGATGAACAAAAAGAGGTAAGAAGAGAGACAAAAAAGAGAAAGAGAAGACGCGAGCGAGATAAATGGTAAGACAAAGAAGGAGGAAGAGGAAGGAGGAGGAGGAGAAAAGAGAGAAGAAAAGAGAAGGCAAGAGAATAAATAACCCGCTAAATGAAGAGTGAGCAGTGCAACCCGCGCTGCACCGCCGTGGGTTACTGAACGTGCAAGTGTGACACATAAAGGTGTTTACGAACAAATGAAGGAGAGAGAGAGAAGGAAAGGATGCCAAGAGTGCATTGAGGACACGTGGGGGAAGAAGGTGAGGAGGGGGGGAGGGGAGAGTCACGTGGGGGGAGGTGAGAGATGAGAAGATGAGGGGGAGAGTGGGGGGAGGTGAGAGATGAGAAGATGAGGGGGAGAGTGGGGACAGGTGAGGGAGGAGGGGGAGGAGCGGTGGAAAGGAGAAGTGTAGATGGGGTGGGGAGGAGAGGGGAGGGGAGGGGAAGGGAAGGAAAGGGAGAGGAAAGAGGGAAGGGAAAGCTTTGCAGAGGCTGGGGTGGGGATGGAGGAAGAGGGGGGGATGCACTAAGTCCAGCATCAAGACAAGGAAAAAAAGGAGAAAAAAAGTAAGATTTAGGATATGGGTGACGGGGCAAGGAGAAAGAGCAGAGGGAGGGAGAGAGGAAGGGAGGGAGGAAGAGAAATAGGAAGGGAAGGAAGAGAGAGAGAGAGAGAGAGAGAGAGAGAGAGAGAGAGAGAGAGAGAGAGAGAGAGAGAGAGAGAGAGAGAGAGAGAGAGAGAGAGAGATGTGGGGGGTCGTCTTCTTGATACAAGCACGCAAGAAGTCACCAAAATAAGAGCAAGGAGAAGAGCGCGGGGGGTGGAGGTGGGGAGGCAAGGTGGGAGATTTGGGGAGGAGGAGGAGGAGGAGGAGGAGGAGGAGGAGGAGGAGGAGGCGGAGGAGGCGGAGGAGGTGGTGGAGGAGGTGGAGGAGAAGAAGAAGAAGAAGGAGGAGGAGGAGGAGGAGAAGGACGAGGAGGAGGAGGAAGAAGAATAGGAGGGGAAGAGGAGGAGCAGGAGGAGGAGGAGGAGTAGAATGAGGGGAGGTGGAAGAGGAGGGGAGGAGGAGGAGCAGGAAGAGGAGGAGGAGTAGTAGGATGAGGGGAGGAGGAAGAGAAAGAGAGGAGGGAGGGAGGAGTAGAAGTGAGGAAAGGAGGATGAGGATGAGGAGGAGGAGGAAGAGGAGGAGTAGGATGAGGGGAGGAGGAAGAGAAAGAGAGGAGGGAGGGAGGAGTAGAAGTGAGGAAAGGAGGAGGAAGGGAGAGGAGAGGAGAGCGAGGTGAGAGGAGAGACGCGGGGGGCAGAGGATTCGAATAGACAGGGACGGAAGGCGGCGGAGAGAGAGGGAGAGGGAGGGAGAGAGAGAGAGAAATAGAAAGAGAGAGAGAGAGAAAAAAGATGAAAAAAGCATGCAAGTCGAGGGGACGAAGAGAGGGGAAGCGGGGGAGGAGCGAGAAGGAGCGAGGGGGAGGGGGTAGGGAGGCACAGAGGAGGGTGTGGGCAGGCGTCTTGAGTAAGAGAGGGAAGGGGGGAGGCGAGGGGGGGAGGGGGAGGCGAGGGGAGGGAAGAGAGGGGGAGGAGGGGGAGGAGGGGGAGGAGGGGGAGGCGAGGGGAGGGAAGAGAGGGGGAGGGGGGATCGGAGGAAGATTTACCAAGTGCTGTATCTGAGCAAGTGAGCAGCACGATCGCACCTTGGCAGGCGCACCCACGTGCTTGCTTGGTGATGTGGAGGGCCCCCGTGCGTGCATGCATGCGTGCGGGTGTGTGTCTGTGTGTGTACGTGTGTGTACGTGTGAGCGTGTGTGGTTGCTAGATATGTGTCAGTGTCTTCTCCTCCGCCGCCGCTGCATGGATTCGCGGGAGAGGAGCGGAGAATGCGAGAAGAGGAGGAGGAGGAGGAGGAGGAGGAGGAGGAGGAGGAGGAGGAGGAGGAGGAGGAGGAGGAGGAGGAGGAGGAGGAGGAGGAGGAGGAGGAGGAGGAGGAGGAGGAGGAGGAGGAGGAGGAGGAGGAGGACGAGGAGGTGGAGGAGGAGGAGGAGGACGAGGAGGGAAAGAGAACGGGGAAGGAAAGGGAGAGAGAAGAGGAAGAGGAAGAGGAAGGAGGAGGAAAGATAAGAGGAGGTAGAGGAGAAAAAAAAGTGGAGAGAAAGGAGAGAGAGAGAGAAAAAGAGAAGAGGAGCGCCAAAAAAGGAAGAGCAAACAGAAGAAGATAAGAAAAGAGGCGGAAGAAGATAGGAGGATGAGAGATGAATCGAAGGACAGTTTCCCCAAGAGCGTCCCTCCCCCTCCCCCTCCCCCTCCTCCCCTCCGCCCCCTCCGACGCCCTGGCTAGGTTAACTACCTGCCAAGTGAGGGAGAGAAGGAGGGAGAGAAGGAGTGAGAGAAGGAGGGAGAGAAGGAGGGAGGGAGA
>NW_028234408.1:48358584-48366084 GCF_977035675.1 Penaeus japonicus | reverse complement strand
ACCCCCATCATCCCCCTCCCTACACGAACGAGTCTCCGGGCATTTCCATCTGGTTTCGATTTATAAGATGGTCGTCTACATATATACATATATACATAAATACATACATACATACTTATTAGTCTCCGTCGCCATGACTGATTAATGAGCGTTGGAGCCTGGGGGAGGGGGAGGGGGAGGGGGAGGGAGGATGGGGATGGGGAAAGGGAGGAGGGAGGGGGGGTGAATAATAATAACACCATTTTCAGGATTGTGTGTTTGTTAGGCGTTATATAGCCTATATAAGGCACATACATCCCACAATATTCCACAGATATCCAATACCTCTTTCGAAAACTACTATTAACTAGGGTAAAGAAAGAAAGAGAGAAAGAGAGAAAGAAAGAAAGGAAAAGAGAAAGAGAGAAAGAGAGAAAGAAAGAAAGAGAAAGAGAGAAAGAAAGAAAGAAAGAGAGAAAGAAAGAGAGAAAGAAAGAGAGAAAGAAAGAAAGAGAGAAAGAGAGAAAGAAAGACAGAAAAAGAGAAAGAGAGAAAGAGAGAAAGAAAGAGAGAAAGAGAGAAAGAAAGAGAGAAAGAAAGAAAGAAAGAAAGAAAGAAAGAAAGAGAGAAAGAAAGAAAAAGAAAGAAAAAAAGCGAATACAGACAGACAAAAAAATCGCAGCCAAGCTAGCGCGCTGCGACCAACCAGCCACCGACAGACAGACAGACATCGGGCAGCGATACCACCGAATCTTTCGTCTCCGCTCCCGAGGACGAGCGAATAACTCTCGATGCTTGAGGACGTCACGCACTCGACCCGCGGAAGGCAATTCGATCGCTTTCAGCTCCAGCTCTTCCCCTCTTCCCCCCACCCCACCCCCTCCCTCCCTTATGATTACACCCCCTCACATTCTCCCTCAACCCTTTATCCTTCTTGCGCCCCCCTCCACCCCCACCCACCCGCCCACCCTCTACCACCAGACCGCAGCGCAGCGCAGATCTCCAGACAGCGCCCTAAAAATATAAACCGCACCAAACTAACTCCGCCCGCCCGCCCGCCGCGGCTGCTGCTGCTGCTGCCGCTGCCGCTGTTGCTTCCCCACGCCCACACACCAACCTCCTCTTACCACGTGCAGCTCGGTGGGCGCATACCACGCCCATGACCGCCACGGTATTATTGGAAGGCGGGCGGGGGAGGGATAAAGGGATGGGCGGGGGAAGGGGGCGGGGGAAAGGGGCGGGGGAGGAGGGGAGGAGGGGGTGGGGCAAGGGCAGGGGTAGAGTAGGGAAGGGGGTAGGGGGGGGAGGGGGGCAGGCAAAAGCAGCAACGACGGCGGCGGCGGCGAACGTGCAGGGACAAGGAGGAAGGGAAGGAGAAACGGAGATAGGGAGACAAAGGGAGAGACGGAGGAACGGAGAGAGAAAGAAAAAGAGAAAGAGAGAGAGAGAGCGAGAGAGAGATAGACAGACAGACAGACAGATAAATAGATAGAAAGAGAGAGAGAGAGAGAAATAGAGAGAGAGAGAGAGAAATAGAGAGAGAGAGAGAGAAATAGAGAGAGAGAGAGCGAGAGAGAGATAGATAGACAGATAGACAGATAGATAGATAGATAGATAGAAAGAGAGAGAGAGAGAGTACGTGTGGGGAATTGGAGTGAAAGGAGGACAAGGCGGGGAGGTGAGGGGAAGGGGAGGTGAGGGGAGGGGGAGAGGGGGGGAGGCAAGGACGAACATAAGGACATGGCAAGGTGGAGAATGAGACGGACGATAGGCTACTACTTGGAGAGTAAGAAACGGAAGAATGAAGTAAAGATGAGAAAGAGGGAAAGGAGAGGCAGGGATAGAAGGAGAGAAAGAGGGAAAGGAAAGGCAGGGGTAGAAGGAGAGAAAGAGAGAAAGATTTAGAGGGAGAAGGCGATACAGAACAGATCTAACAGGTAGAGGACGAGGAAAAATAATATATAAAGTTTCCCATCTGAAACGTTTAAGCGAAAAGATACTTGTGAAATACACATATATCGCTACAACCACACGATATATAGCAACACACTAGCCTACCAGATAATATTACCCAAAACAGCACAACAAACACGCAAACAAAAATATATAAAAATACATTTGCACATGATAAATATGAAAAAAAATGTGTATATATATTTATATTACTTAAGTATACCTACACCCAGAGCCCCGAGTGAGACAAACGTCAGATTTAAGAAGGATAAATCACACTGTGAAAATACACATATAAAAAACACAGCCTATAAATAACAGACCTGGTAAATATATTAAATAGTTCAGAAAATTATATCCCAGCCCCCTCCACCTAAAAAAAAAAAAAATGTCGATATGAAATATAAATGAACCAGAGACATATACAAAGACATTTTACACGAGTTACTACTGCCTTTGTGCACAGCCGTCTAAAATGTTTTCAATATAAGCCTAGTCTCAAGATATATTATTAATAAGAAATATGTATTAGTCTACAACTCATAAACCAATAATTATAATAATAATAACTGCAATAAAACAGAAGCAGTAGCAATAACAATTATCATATTTATAAAAAAAGAAAAAAAAGAAAAAAAATCATACTGACAATAATGATACTAGCAATATTAACTAAAATAAAGTGATAATAATAATAATAATAATACAAGTAACGAATGGCAACGCAAGACAATGATAATGATAATGATCATAATAACAATTCTAATAAAAAAAAAATCATAATGACACCAGCCGAAGTAAATTCACTCCAGCGAATAGGAATACAAAATAAGTAATTATTAAGATTTATAATGAATTAAACCTAACAATGAAAAAAAAACGGTTCTATGATCAATGTGATTATCATTTCCTATAGCCAGTAATAATAATAATAACAACAACAATAATAATAATAATAATAAGGCTCAATCATTAACCTGCCACTTGGTAATCAGAACATTATCATTATTAATTAATATGAGAATTACAAAAAATATTTTTCTTTTACTCTATCTAAGATATGATGATTGGATAACCGAAGCAATGTTACAAAGCGCATCAATTCATAACAATAATAATAAATAATAATAATAGAAATAATAATAGCAAGAATAATAACAATAATGACAACTATGATAAGTTTCATATAGAGTAACAATGACAATAAGATAAAAAAAGAAACAAAAAAAAACCAGAAGGGTAAAAAATAGCAAATAATTGAGACTATGATAAAAACAACAATAATAATAGCCCAACATGATTACAATGACAACAACAACAATGATGATGATAATCTAATAATAATAATAATAATAATAATAATAATAATAATAATAACAACAACTAATAACAATTTTAATAATTACAAGAGTAAGAACAATATAATTTTGTTGTTATAATAATAACAATAATAATAATAACATTAATGATAATAACAATATTACAGCACCAATACCAGCACTAACACACTAGAAACGACAAACTACAAAATCCATAAGACTTATTACAATAATAAAAATAATAATAATAATAATTCGTCATATTAATAATTGTACATACACTATTCATGATTCTAAAACCAATAATACAGAAATATACTTATAATAATAGGCCTAACATTCTGAATAAAATAACGAAATGATAATGATTACATAAGTAGTTAACAAAAAAGGAAATGCTGATAAAAATAATAATAATCACAACCAAGACAAGACAAGACAGTAATAACAATAAATTAAAATCGAATAACACAAAAAAAACAATCCATATTAAGAAAAAAAAAATAAAAACAATAAAAAAAAAACAAAAAAATGATAATTAACAACAACAATACCCAAAATAACATCAGGACTCTCACAGCACATACAAAATAACAAAAGCGACAACAACAACAGTAGGAATAACAAGCGTTATATTGTTGTCCTTTGGATGAGAATAATTGTTATTTCCGCCTTGGCTTCAGCTCCCCGAAAACGGCGTTATTAATATTGATCTGTGACTCATTATCGAAAAGATGTATGTATGTGTATCTGTACTTGTGTCTATATCTATATCTACTGTTTATATTTCTCTCTCATATTAGTTGTGCGCCTTTTTATATATTTATACGTACATAATTATATAAATAACTTAATAAAATAAATATATATATACATAATTAGTAAATAAATAATCTATATATACGTGTGCGTGTGTGCGTGTGTGTATGCGTGTGCGTGTGTGTATGCGTGTGCATGTGTATATGCCTATATTGTCATAATCTTTCACCATAAAAAAAAATGGTAACCGATGAGTGTTGACAAAATATAATCCATCCAGTCGGATGGTTAGTACTTAGCTACCCCTTCCCTCCCCTTCCCTCCCTCCCCCCTTAACCCCAACCCCCTTCAACCCCCACAAATCCACCCTCAACCACGTATAGATTATTTAGCCAAAACTGTCGCGACAGGAAATGCGACCATACAACCATTACTTATTTGTAGTTCGCAAAATAATTCAGCCTAATTTTCTGCTAAATATATAATAACCATGGCTTTACAGATGGGGTCCATGTAGGGAAGAGGGGAGGGGAAAGAGGGGGAGGGGAGAGAGGGGAAAGGGAAGGGAAGGGGGGGAAGGGGGGGAGGTGTGGGAGGAGCAAAGGGGAGGGTCAGTTATGATATGCAATTTTTCTTTTATCTTTTGTTTTCATTCTTTTATCAAGCGCCTAATATATTATCCATGGGGCGAGGGTTAGCATGGGGGAAGGGGGGGTGGGGGGTGGGGGGTAGATATATGGGGGGAGACGAACGCGTGGAAATGGGTTTGTGAAGGGGGGGGGAGTAGGGAGGGGTGCGTTAAATAAGGGTAGTGGAGTGGGCAATGCTTGCAAAACTGTTGGGGGTTAGAAGTGATGTTGTAACCGGAGTGGGGGTGGAAGTGAGGGTGGGAGTGGGAGTGAGGGTGGGACTGGGAGTGAGAGACGGAAAGGTGGGGTAACGTACCAGGTGTTGGGGTTGCCAGAGTGGGGAGGGAGGGGTGAGAGGTGGAGAGGGGGGAGGGGAGGCCAGGTGGAATGAACAGGTGTTTAAAAAGAAAAGTCATTGTGATACAGGTGGCGCATGGAAGGGGGAGGAAAAGGGGGGGAGGAAAGGGGGGGGTATTGGGAGGGGGAGATGGGGGTGAAAGTGGAAGGGAGAACGGCGGATATGAATAGTAAAAAAAAAAGAATAAATTAAAACATACAAAAATACCCGTATATCCAACGATACTCGCGCGAACTCATAGAAAAAAAAATAATCCCGTGATATTCTCCGTATCAATTTTCCTTTCCCTTCGTCTTCTCTGTCTTTCCTTCGTCTTCTCTGTCTTTCCTTCGTCTTCTCTGTCTTTCCTTCGTCTTCTCTGTCTTTCTTTCCTTCCCCTCCTCTCTTCCTTGCGACTCGAAGCGACGAAAGCAGCGCCAGAATTGAAGACCCACGTGACACAAGAAAAAAAACCCGCCCCAGCTCCGCGCGGAAGCCGCCCGCCGCCATCACGCGAGCGGCGCGGCGTTCGCAATCGCGCGCTCGGAATGCAGGTCGGCGTCGGAACAGGATCGCCGCGACTTCCACGACGCGATGCTCTCGGGAGAGGTGGAGGTGGAGGGGGAGGTGGAGGTGGTGAAGAGGAAGGTGGAGAGGAAGATAGAGGGGTATGTGGAGAGGGAGGGGAAGGGGATTGGGGAGGGGGAGGGGAATGTGGAGGGGGAGGGGAATGGGGAAGGGAATGGGGAGGGGGGAGAGGGAAGAGGGAAGTGGAGGGGGAGGCGGAGGTGGGTGTGGGGGAGGCGGAAATAGAGGGGGAGGTGGAAGTGGAGGGGGAGGTGGAAGTGGAGGGGGAAGTGTAAGAAGAGGCCGCGGTGGAGTCGACGGTGGATGCGGTGGACGACCAAAGGGCAGGGCAAGATAGGGCAGGGCAGGGCAGGGCAGGGCAGGGCAGGGCAGGGCAGGGCAAAGCAAGGGCTGGTGAAATACCCCCGGCTTAGGAGTCTGCCAAGAATGCCGTGTCGCGCTTTTTCCCCCCGGGGCAATTTGTGTTCGTCCCCCTGGTGTGACATCCGCCGTCATCTTGTGGGACCTTGAGGCACCTCCCGCTTCTGCTACGACCCCCCTCCCCCGCCTCCCGCCTCCCTCCTCCCCCCACCCCCGCCGCACAAGATCTTCCTGCTCCCCGCGAACCCAACCCTTATCCCGCTCTCTCCCCTCCCCCTCCCCCTCCCCCTACCCCCGCTCCGCCCCGAAAAGCGTAGCCTTCTGTCCCGACTCGACTGCGGGCGACGCTCTGCCCTTACAAATCACCGCAAACGTTCCGGAACTGTGCAATTCAATCCACAATACGGCGAGGAAATATCGTTATCAATACCAGAGCAGTTTGCAAGCCACTTAATCGATGGAGTCGGAATCAGTCAAGGCTGCCGCGTCGGCCCTTCGCGTCTGTCTCAAGGTGCCATGTTGCTTTTCTCATTGCAAGCCCCCCGCGGGCATTACTATGCATGCGCTGTCTTTAGATTTTCTTTTTTCTTCATTTTCGTTTTTTTTTTTTGCTTCTTTATTGTTTTTTTTTTTCTGGAGGTCGCGGAGTTCTCGAAAGAAATCCGTGGCGGAAAAGTACAAATAAATAAAATAAACAATAACATCGTTGAAAAAAAAAGGAAAACAGCAAAATCAAAAACAACTTCCTCCCTCCCGTCTCCCTTCAAGCTCCAGCAGGCAAGAAGAGATCGCACCCCGGGACCTCCGCGCCGCTCGCCCGCAAGCAAGCAAGCATCTCCAAGCATAAATCTCCGACGGCGGACTACCACAGACTGCAAAGTTGACACCGCCGGCCGCTGGTCACCCTCCCCGCCGAAGCCATTTATCAAGGACGGAACGAGAGTAACTAGACGCGATAAGCCGACAGTTCATCAGCGCTTGGCTATTCACGCCGACACGCCAGCGTAAGCCGGGAGCTCCGCTGGAAGACCTCAGCGGGGGTCAGTGTCACAGCCATAACGGCGTCATTAGCGATGCTCATTCTTACAGCAAGATGCTTGAGAGGGTGAGGGAGAGGGAGAGGGAGAGGGAGAGGGAAGGGGGGAAGGGAGGAAGAGGGAAGGAGGAGAGGGAGGGAGGAAGAGGGAGGAAGAGGGAAGAGGGAGAGGGAAGGGGGAAGGGAGAGGGAAAGGGAGGAAGAGGGAGGAAGAGGGAGGAAGAGGGAGGGAAAGGGAGGAAGAGGGAGGAAGAGGGAGGAAGAGGGAGCGAGAAACAGTGAAAAACAGAAAAACAAAGAGAACCAGAGATAAACAGAGAGAGGCGAGGAGGAGGTGTAGAGAGAACGGAAGAAAAGGAAGGCAAAAAACGGTATACGCAGCACAGGAGGAGGAGGAGGAGGAGGAGGAGGAGGAGGAGGAGGAGGAGGAGGAGGAGGAGTCAACTCGGGAGGGTGTGTTGGGGGAGGGGCGGAGTGGGAGGGCCAAATGGTGGGTGGGGGCGGTAGCAAATGAGTGGGGAGTGGAAGGTGTTTGACGTA
>NW_028234408.1:48351084-48353584 GCF_977035675.1 Penaeus japonicus | reverse complement strand
TTTCGGATTAAGAATTTTGGAAAAAGTAGAAGTTGAAGTGAAACGCGTCGTGCGAGTGCCGTTCGCGGCAAAACTTCTCACTTGTCAGGAGGAGATGACACCATTCAACTCTTCGCAGAACACACGCTACGAAATTACCTTCAGCTCTATATGTAAATTGAAGAACCTTCAAACAAGCTAACTGCAGAGGGATGGAAGTCTACGAGTTGGCAAAGGCGCCGAGCATGGAAACGCCGAGGAGCGAGTGGCGTCATGATATACAGTGACCCTCGGAGGCCTAGCGTCGCGCTGACCCGCGTGGCGGTGCCAGGGCCAGGTGAGCGAGCGAGCGCCTGCCTGCCTGCCTGAAGGGGCGGCGGCGACCAAACAACCTCGGCGTTACTTACCCTCTCCTCCTCGCGGATCATCTCGGCGATGCCGGGTCGGATCTCGAAGTCGTCGGGCGTGTGGTGGCGGTGGATGTGATGCATGTTGAGGAGCGGCGAGAGGGGGGGCAGATGCGGCAGGTGGTGTGGCATGGGCGCAGGGGGCGGCATGGGTCCTGGCAGGTGAGCCGCCAGGGAAGAGAGCCCGGCCGGTGACCCCGGTAAGGGGGCGCTGCCCCCTCGGTTTCCCAAAGGCGGAGGAAGGTCCAGCACGGTGTCCAACAGCTCGGGGGCGCTCGTGGGCGTCGCGGGCGTGCATGGTCGGCTCATGTCGTCGCCAGAGAGGCGGCGTCGCTTGCGGGCGATGGCAGCGAGGGTGGGGGAGATCGAGCTGTCATCGAGACTCGGGTGCAGGGGGCGGGCGGCAGGGGACGCTGCAGGGGAGGTGAGCACTGCGGACTCGCCTCCGTCTCCGTCCACCTCCGCCAGGCCGCGGATCTTCAGGGACTCTGCCACACGCAGCAGGGAGCCCAGCTGTTCCTGACAGATGTTGATTTCGCCCTTGTACATGAACTCCACCACGGCCTTGAGCTCCGGCCACTTGACCCCCTGCAGGATGATGACGGGGTGGCTGCAGGGCGCGTCGCTCAGGAGACCCTGGAAGTACGGCGAGCACGCTGACAGCACCATGCGATGTGCCTTCACACTATTTCCCTCACATGATAGAGTCACGTCCACGAAACTTTCTGCCTGAAGTAACTGATCGAACACCTGGGTCAAATTGCTTTGGTAATTGTTCCACCGCAAACAAAACTGTTGATTCGCCATGGCAAAGATGTTTGCGGGCAAGGTCAGGTCAGGTGAGGTCGCACACGGGCCAGCCGGGGCCAGGTGTTGTCGCCAGGCCCAGGCACTGTAGATGTGAGGGTCAGATGCACCTCCTAGCACTTACGACAGTCTATTTTAGCGGTGGTTATCAGAAGAGTCACTGGCAGGGTGCCTGATTGCAAAGGCGCACATGCACGGGTGCCAACACTCACACAAGCACACCGTCCGGGAAGTGGCATGCACTCCCTCTCGCTCGGTCCCGCACACTGACCGAGCTCACCGCTCGCTGAACAAGAACAGTTCCACGCGCACCGCACTGCCAGGCGTAAAAGTACACCATTGATAATCTAACAACACATTTCTCTGTTAGAATTCCTTATAAGATTTGTGTCATTCATACAGGAATGTGTGTTTCGATCAATATTTGTGTCACAGAATCGAATCTGTAACGAAACTACACAAATCATAAGTCACTTACTTACACAAATGATCGTTTGTGTAAACAGCAATTAAACAAAAATATTAATATACATTGCTAAAAACACGCGTAAATTACATCGATTTCCAACAGTCGAATGCACATTAGCCCATTTATAAACCAAACCCGCAAAATAAAGCGACACGATTAATGATAAAATTAAATATAATAATATCCAAATAAATCTGGCGACCCCTTGGCTCCTCCCCCTAGGTTGACTCCGCCTCATAGACTAATAAACTGCAGTTCGCGAGTCCCGGCACCAACGCGGTCCTCCTCAGCGAAATACACTATAATACACTTCACATGGCAGTTATTGTTATATCACGTGGGAATTAAGAGATACTGGCCTAGATATGAATTTGTTATGAGTTTGGTATCATTTCCGGTGGGTTGGTTGGTTGGTAGCATTGGCGATGTTCATGTGTTCCGTGGAAGACGCGCGAGAGTCGCCGTGGAGCGTGTACAAGGAGGGTCATATTGCGGTAAATATGTTCCCGGGCGCGAGAGGTGGATCGGCCATCGATTATTTGTCAAGTAATGAGGTTTTGTGCATCCTTATGGACATGTCGTGGGGATGAGAACCCCTACAACTGTTGGCCTCATGATCGTTAGCTGACAGCATGTCATAAATCTCGTGTCAACCCATCAAAAGTATGCATCACCTTTCGAGACCAACACGTTGCTGAGAGTCCGCTCGAATCTAAAGTCTAAAGTTGTCAAATTATCCGTCAGTCGGGCGTGACTAAGATGCGCGTCCAAAAAAATATATATTTATATCTCTTCGAACAAAACCCGATCTATTGGAATTATTCTGTTCTCCTGAGAA
>NW_028234408.1:48346084-48348584 GCF_977035675.1 Penaeus japonicus | reverse complement strand
TGAAAACGAATTATTTTTTCCCGACAAACAATAATGATGATAACAACAACGCAGAAAAAAAAAAATTGATAATCAGCAAATAACAGAAAGAATGTTAGGAATAATAATAATGATTATTATACCACTGCCAGTAATGATACAGGATAATGATGGTCGAAACAGCAGCACTAATAATGACAATTATAATGATACTGATAATAACAATGATAATCATAATAATAGTAAAGACAATAACGATAATGATAATGATGATGATGATGATGATATTAATGTAACTGATAATGATAATAATGAAAATAATGATAATGATCACTATTATTATTATAACTAATATATAAATGATAATGGTAATGCGAATAATGATAATGCTAATAGTGAAAATAATCATGATAGTATTAATGATGATAACCATATAAATAATAATGATAATAATTATAATGATAAGGACAACGATATCAGTATCACCATCAATACCGATAAAATATTAATAATATTTGTTATGATAATGATAATAATAGAATAAAGATAATGAAGATATTAATGATAATGACAATACATGTAAGATGTTATGACAACGACTGTAATGATATGATGATATTAATTTGAATATTAAGGATGATGGTGACGTCGATAATGATGATAATAATCATAACTATAGAAACAACGACTATGTTGATAGTGTTAAAAAATGATAGTGTCACTATTATTATAATTGCTGTTATTATTTATAATTCATCTTGCCATCATTATAATCATAATTTTGTTATCATAATCATCGTGAAAATATCAACGTCAATAAGAATATTAATAAATAATGATAACCATTACAATTGTAATAATGTAAATAATGATAAAGTTATATCCACGGCTATTGTTGTTGTTATCATAACAATAACAAAATTTATGTGAATATATCAGAGTTATATCGTTGTTATTGTTAGCGTTATTACTGTCATTGTTATTATCAAAATGTATCTATCTAACTATCTATCTATCTATCTATATATATATATATATATATATATATATATATATATATATATATATATATATATATATATAACTAATAGTAATGATAGTGATAATGATAACGATGATATAATAATGCTGAGAGTAACGATAATCACAGTAATTACCATTATGACGATAATAAAAATGATAAGAAGCATAGCACCGATTCATGCAAAAACAAAAGGTAATTAGGATAATCATAAGAAATAGATCACAATAATAGTAACAATAACGCAAGAAACAAGAGAACAAATAAAAGTGAATAAAAATGAGAGTGAAGAAAATACAGATTGAGAGTAAAATAGTTATGTCAAATAGTACTTGTGAAGTAATCCTATTACTGATGAAGGTGCTATGAATGATGAATGATAATGACAATGATGAAATGATAATCGTAGTGACATTGTGATGATAAAGCTTGTGTTATAATGTTATTTTGCGATAACGATAATGATTATAGCAATGATTGTGTTCATGATATTGATAATAGTTTTAGAAGCGATGGAAATCATGAATATTACAACAATACAATTAGCAATGACAACAACGATTATTATGATTAAGTATGGTGATGATAATAGTAATAATGATGATGATAATGCAATAATCATGAAAAATAATGACAATCGGAAATATCTATAACTACAAAAACAATAGTGATGATAATTCTAACAATGAAAATAATTGCAATTGTTATTCTAACCATTATAATCTGTTTCCCTTTTCGCTTTCATTATCATAACCATTATCATTATAACCAAAATCAATATATCACTCATATGCTTATCCTTATGATAAATTATCATCACCATCATCACTATCACCATTATCATCATTGCAAGTATTATATCATAAATCTCATTATGACTTATTATTTTACTATGACTTATTATTATGACTTATTATTTTACTTTATTATTTTACTTATTATTTTATGTATCTTATGCTCGTGTCAACAATGAAACCAAAAGCAGAGGGAAAAGGATGCAAGCAATGCTATTCATCACATATATATAATAATTATTATATATATTCATCACGAAAATTATAACAATAGTGGTGATGCAATACTACTATTATTGACCATTATTTCCATTATTATCGTTTTTGTTTTAATCATTATAATTATTACTGTTTCTATTATCATTATCATTATATCACTTACATAATAATAATAATGATAATAATAATTATTATTATTATTATAATTATCATTAGTATTATGATAAAGATAATAATAATTATTATAATTATTATTATTAATATTATTATCATAATAATAATAATTATCATTATCATTATTGTTATAATCATGATTATCAATATTATTATTATTATTATTATGATCATTATTATTATTACTATGATTATTATTATCATTATCATCATTATCATTATTTCTATCTTTATTATTATTATTATTATTATTATTATTATTATTATTATTATTATTAGAATAATAATAATATTATTATTATTATTATTATTA
>NW_028234408.1:48318584-48326084 GCF_977035675.1 Penaeus japonicus | reverse complement strand
AATAAGAAAAACAAAACGAAATGCAAGCAAGATGCATAAGAAAAAAAAAAAAAAAAAAAAAAACGTTCAGTGCTGGTGAGTGTGGGATGGCAACTGGGAGACTTAATGACCACAATTGACTGAGGCATCCATTAATTAAGAGCTATTAAGGGCAGCCAATAAAATATTTCCAATAAGTTTCTTGCTAATCTGGATGATGAGTGTTGTCAGAAATCCAATCAAAATGATCAGTAAAGACCATTATTAAAAGGATCTGCTAAGAATACCACAGATAGGATGAGGTACAAGTTACTCGTCAGACATACATACGAAAGGAGAGAGAGAAGGAGAATCCTGCCACAACGAGAAAAGAAAGAAAGGAACTCGTCATGTTTTTTTTTTTATTTATCCATTATCCACAATGACATACAGATGACAGGAGAATGAGTGACAGACATCCATCAGCTTGATAAGCAAATGGGGGGGGGGGTAAGGTGACGAGGTTGAAACAGTACCGGTGACATGGAAGTCGTAAAAATGACGCAGCGAAGGCGAAGCTACTGGTGGCTACGCACGAGACCCACGAGGCAGCATCTTACTCTGTGGATGTGAAGGAGATGGGGATGCCCAGTGCAAGTCAAAGCCATGGAACAGCTGTTTCCAGTGGCGATAATTCTTACGATGGTCGATATCCTTGCCTATCGTTATTTTATCACCATTATCATCTCTATTTTTGTTACTATTATCCAGTATCAATAATAATCCAGTAGCAATAGTCCTTACGGTAGGTGAAGCTTTGGCAATTATCATCATCATCTGTGTTATTGTTACTATCACCATCATTCGAACTATCCTTGTTTTATTATCATCCTCATTATGTTTCACTTTTTGCTTCGTCTGTACCACATAATCACAAATCCAGAATCTGTACAAAACACCGACAAAACACAATAAAAATAAGATATAACGAACCCACTGAACAGCAACCGAAGTGAGAGAAGGTTTGAAGAGACCTTTGAAGAAAAGGGTTGTTAGTTCAGAGATTTTGTGAGTTGGGAATACCATCCTAATGCCACATGACGTCACGTGGTTGAGCCTATCGACACCACGTACTTCTGATTGAAGAGGGAAGTCCAATTTCCAATTTGGGATATCCACATCTGGATAACTTTGACATTTCTGAAGCGGTTAAAAAAAAGGGGGTGCGGGGCGGGGGAGGAGGGGAGGGAGGAGGGGAGGGAGGAGGATAGTAGGTATAGAGGAAGAGTAGGGGAGTAGGGGGAGGAGGTGGAGGTGGGGGGGTCAGATAGGAGAGAGGAAGAGGAAGAGGAAGAGGAGGAGAGGGAGGAGGAGTATGGGAGTTAGGTGGAGAGGGAGGGCGAGGAAGAGGAGGAGGAAGAAAGTGAGGACGAGGAGAGGGGGGAGGAGGAGAGAAAGGAAGAGGAGGAGGAGGAGCAGGAGGAGCAGGAAGAGAGGGAGGACGAGGAGAGGGAGGAGCACGAGGAGAAGGAGAAGGGGAGGAGGAGGAGGAGGAGGAGGAGGGAGGAAGTGTCCTTTGATGCACTTGAAAACCTTATAAATAATAACTTTAATAAGAGTAATTAAGGATTTCTTTCATGTCTCGCCCTTCTCCAAAGATTAATCGCACAGACTAATGACAAGAACCACAGATGTTACATGCAGTCTGATCATTATCATCAGCTCTTTGTAACTCGCTTTTTGATCCTTATTCTTCGCCCCTTTTTTATCATTGCTATTATCGTCATTCCGCGGTCGTACTCCCGAGTTTCAGTCTTCCCCCCTACTCCCCATACCCCTCTCCTCCCCCCCCTCCCCATTCCTCACCCTATCCCCCTTTTTTCACTATCGTTCTTGTCTTTCATCTCGGTCTTTCTTTCCATTGACTCTTAAATTTAATGTGGGGAGGGTTGTGGGGTGGGGGTAGGGTGGGGGGAGTAGGTGTGTGTGTGGGGGGGGGGGAGAGAGAGAGAGAGGAATTGCTCCACCTCCTTGGTATTATCCTCCTCTTTGGTCGTATTTATTATTTTTTTTCTCTCTATTTTCTTCATGTGTTCTTTATTTTTATCACCGCTCGATTTCTACGTGTGGAAACTGCACTTTTTTTTTTGGTGCATGTCACTTTGTTCTTTTCTTTAACTTCGTTTTCTTCTACATTTCTTTTTCTTTTTTTGAGGGGGAGGGGGGTGAGGTGAGGGCTTCCATTCATCTATTTATTTCATCTTTTCTCTCTTTTCCTCTCCTTCCAGATGTTCTGTTCATGTTCATCAGTTGTACAAAGAGCAGGAACTTTGCATGTGGACGCAGTTATAAATAGACAAATACTCTCCGCCTTTGGCTTTGTTGGGTACGGAACACGGTAATTACAATAGAAGAAACTAGCTTTGCTGCATATAATTACACTCCTTTAGAAGAAATATGAACATTTTCTTTTGGCTGAACCATTATTTATTTCGAGAATTATACAATTATGAACAAAAACTATGTAGCCACAAAAAAAAGAACCTGGGTGAGGTTGGCCATCATCAGTTAAACCCAGGCTGGAGGTTCAAGTGAGGTCGATAGGTATGGATGGCTCACTCGCTGTACATGTGCACGTGTAAACACTTATTTGTAATGTCCATGTACGAATTTGTCGTGTTCGTGTGTGTAATTTTAAGGTTCATGGAGAAATGGGCGTGGGTGAACGGGGATTTATGAGGAGAAATTCGATTATATGATATAGTGTTTTTTTGTTTCTGTATAGTACATTAAGATACACACATATCTTTTAGGTAAATATATGCATGTAGATAAATGTTTGAAGAAAAAGGCATATACATTCTTTTAAATCATCTTTTATTTAATGCATGTGTAAAGTGTATGTACATCATATAAGAAGTATATGTGCAAAATGTAGGCTCGCACGTATGACACTCATATAAAATACATGTGCAATATAGAGGTATGCATGCATATGCGGTATGTAGTCATGCGTATCTGTATGTAATGTGTTAGCATAAATATATGTGTAATTCGTCGGGATATATATGCATGTATGTAACATGGATGTTGGCTAAAGATACATACAGGTTTGCTAGTTATAATTTATATACATTTGTATGCAGACATTAGCTATACATGTACGCAAGGAATGTAGGTGAACATGTAAGTATGCAATATATAGGTGTGCATGTTTTTTTATGGAATTCGTTGGTATACATGCAATATGTAAGTGTGTATACATGTGCGAAATATGTAGGTATGATAGCCCAGTTAGAAAGGCATCTTTGTATGGTAAGAATATGGTGCGAATGCTTGTATGTAATAAATTAATATGCATCTGAGTGCGTAATATTTAAATATGTACATCTCGCATAAATCACGGAAAAACAACAACAACAACAACAACAACTATAAACCAATCCAAAGCTTCACAAATGCATTGATAAAGGCTGCCACTAGCCAAGACACTATTGTTGGAACAACTATTATTATAGGAGAGAGAGAGAGAGAGAGAGAGAGAGAGAGAGAGAGAGAGAGAGAGAGAGAGAGAGAGAGAGAGAGAGAGAGAGAGAGAGAGAGAGAGAGAGGAGAGAGAGAGAGGAGAGAGAGAGAGTTAGATAGAGAGAGAGAGAGAGAAAGAAAGAGAAAGAGAGATAGAGAGAGAGAGGAGGGAGAGAGAGAGAGAGTAGAGAGAGTAGAGAGAGAGAGATAGATAGAGAGATTGAGAGAGAGAGAGAGAGAGAGAGAGAGAGAGAGAGAGAGAGAGAGAGAGAGAGAGAGAAAAGAGAGCGAGAAAATAAAAAATAAAAGAAGAGAGAGCGAGAGAGAAGAAAAAGAGAAAAGAAAAGAGAAAAGAAAAGAGAAAGAGAAAGTAAGAGAAAGAGAAAAAAGACAGAAAGTGAGGAATAATAAAAAAGACAAGAGGAACAGGTTGGCGAAGAAAAAAAAAAACGAAGCCTGTCCATAAATACTTCCGAAGGGAACAGATAAATCACAGAAAGACCGTCTCTTGTTGCGTCAGGAAATGGTCGTTTTGGGGGAGGAGGAGAGAGAGAGAGGAAGAGAGATAGATAGATAGAGAGAGAAGATAGAGAGAGAGGAGGAGAGAGAGAGAGGAGAGAGAGAGAGGAGAGAGAGGAAGAAGGTATAGAGAGAGAGAGAGAGGAGAGAGAGGAGAGAGAGAGAGAGAGAGAGGAGGAGAAGAGAGAGAGGAGGAGGAGAGAGAGAGAGGAGAAGGAGAGAGGAAGAGAGGAGGGAGAAGAGAGGGAGAGAGAGAGAGAAGAAAAGAAGGAGGAGAGAGAGAGGAGAGGAGAGAGAGAGGAGAGAGGAGGAGAGAGAGGAGGAGGAGAGGAGAGAAAAGAGGAAGAAGGTGAGAGGAGAAAGTAAGGAAGAGCAAAGAGAAAGTGAGGAGAAGAGGAAGGAGGGAGAGAAGAGGAAAAAAAAAAAACGAAGGTGTCATACATACGTCCGAGGAAGATAAAGTAAGGAAGGTTGGAGGAAAAGGTCGTTTTGGAGGAGGAGGAGGAGGAGGAGGAGGAGGAGGAGGAAGAGAAGAAAAAGAAGGAGGAAGAAGAGGTAGAGGAGGAGGAGGTGGAGGAGGAGGAGGAGGAGGAGGAGGAGAGAGGAAGAGGAGGAGGTGGAGGAGGAGGAGGAAGAGGAGGAGGAGGAGGAGGAGGAGGAGAAGGAGGAGGAGGAGAAGATAGGAGGAGGAAGAGGACGAGGAGGAGGAAGAGAAGAGGGGAGGAGGAGGAGGAGGAGGAGGTAGAAGAGGACGAGGAGGAGGAAGAGAAGAGGGGAGGAGGAGGAAGAGGAGGAGGAGAGGTGGAGGAGGAGGAGGAGGAGAGGAGAAGAAGGAGAAAGGAAGAGGGAGAAGGGGAGGAAGAGAGGGAGAGGAAGAGGAGGAGGAGGAGGAGAAAGAGAAGGAGTAGAAGAAGGAAGCGGAAGAGGAGAAGAAGTAAAAGGGGGAAGAGGAAGACAAGAAGATGAAGAAAAAAGAAGAAGGAAAAGGGGGAAGAGGAAGACAAGAAGATGAAGAAAAAAGGAGGAGGAGGAGGAGGAGGAGGAAGAGGAGACAGAAGAAGAAAGATGAAATGGAGAAGAAGGAGGAGAATTTGAAGACGAAGTAATCGGTAGAGCTTTAAAGAATAATGATAATAATAAAGATAAAAAAATAGTAACAAATAGAGATGATAATAGTTGCAGTACGAAAACTGGAAAAGGAACCGAGAAGAGTGAGTTAACAAAACCAAAACAATGTAATTCTCTGACCTTACTATTTGATGTCAGAGCAAACGACTGACCCCCCACCCACCCCCACCCCTTCCTCCAACCCCCACGAGCCTCCCCCCAACCCCCCTCTTTAGCCCTTCCACGCCTACACCTTCGCATTCTCACTCTCCTTTTACAGGCACTAATGTCCGAACTTGGCACTAAAGTGAATGACGGTTTTCAGCATTCCTCCGGCACTCTCATGCGTGGAATATCGCATTATCACAATGATGCAAGATCTAGTCCCTGCTTTATAGGTAATAGTCAAACATTTGCTCAGAGATCCAGCCAGCCTCAGTCTCGACCCACTCGCGACTCGAGCGCTTCGCATCGCATCCTGCCGAACCCTGCGGTATTTATATATCAATTAGTGTCGCGTGATGCTCCTCGGAGGACACTGGAGTAATTATGATCGTCTTCTTTGATTTCTTGAAGGTCTTGATGTGATGTCTCTGTGGGGATGGGTGTGATGGGGCGAGGGAGGAGGAGGAGGAGGAGGAGGAGTAGGGTTGTGATGTGACGGTGGGTCTGTTGTGATGTCGGCGGTGGGGGGGGGGGGGATGTGATGTGATGGTTGGTGTGGTGTGGTGTGATGCTAAGCGTAGTGGTGACCTTTGACACCAGGAAGCTCTCAGTACAGCTGCATCGTGCCACTGTCTGTCACTTTGACGAGGATCGTTGGGGATTAAGGAGCACTTCAAAAGAAGCTTGATGAAAGATACAAAAAGAAAAAAAAAAAGAAGAAAATATTGTAGTTAATCTTATACGATACAGCGAGACTACAATGAGAAGACTTTATGAAGAGAAAATGACGGCTCTTTTATTTTCCTCCCACTCTCTTTCAGCTTATATTTCCCTCATGCTTTTATTCTCTCCCCCTTTGTTCCTCTCTCTTTCTCTTTCCTCAAGGTGTGCTTGCAGATAGCGAGCTCTTGGCACCGCAATAACCCCGGCAAGGTGTTGTTATTTCCCGGTACTTTCGGTGTATAAATAGGGATAGATTATTCCGATTATTCAGGTGTTATTGCTCTTTTTCGTCGCAGTGTGACATTAATGCCTTGTACCACGCCCGCATCGCAATGCCGTTGGTAAGGCTGACTGCCGTTTGTATATCTCATTATAAGAACCATGTTGCATATTGCCTTCTGTGTTCAATACTATGGAAACACAACATTAACTTTATCGCTCATGAAATATATGATAATACGCCGATAAGATACACGTGTTGACTCACCAAACAGTAATAAAATAATACAGGGCGGCCCTCCGCCATACTTACACATGTTCTTCGTGTTCTGTCCGTCGTCACCTTCCAGTGACCTCAAGTCTTATCATGTGTACCCGCGTTTCACTATACCTTTGTTGCCTTTTTATCCTGCTCTTAATCCGGCGTTTGTCAATCTCATTCTTTACTCTTCTCCTTTCCTTTTTTTATTACTTGCCTTCTTTTCGTTTGTGTCTCTTTTTGGTTTTGGTTTTGGTTTTGTTTTCGCTTATCTTTGAGTTCAGTGCTTGCCTTGCATCAATTGGATTTCCTGTGCAATTGTTAAAGTTTCTCTTTTTTTTCACCGTCTTTTGTGATGGGTCGTTCGGAAGGGGTTTCTTAAAATCTCCTGGTATAAGGTATATTAAAAGAGACATTTATTAATTAATAATAACTATTACAACCACGTTTACGCTTCTTTAGAAAACAGACAGACAATATCCAATGTATACTGCATATATAAGGAAGTGTATAGCTTTGCATAATGAGAGTGTACCTCCTACGAATATTCACCCTATGAACTGTCGTATTCACAGTTATGTATGAGTTAATGTTTAACGATAAGGTGTTCGATGTAAGATTAAGTGGATTCGTAAGAGTGTGTTAACGGATTGGTGAACCTGCTCGCCTTATCTTGAGATTTAATATACCTTCTTGAAGACACTCTCGTTCTTTTTACATTGTTCACCCCTTAAAAAAAACTGGCCTATCATCATTCGGCGTCACTTTATCTTTTTTGCATTACATGCTTTATCACAAATATCTATTGTCATTAACCTCTCCTTCATCCGCGCTCTTATCATTTCTTTCATTGATTCATCTTTCGAGGTCATATTTTCATCATGGCCTGTCATTCTTTATTACTTGGTTCCCAATTTTCGTTCAGTTCGCATTTTCACTTTGTTTATTCTTTTGTTTATCTTTTGACAGCCATCGACTATCTGTCTCGCCTGATTCTCACCATCTTAAAAATGCGAGACATTTGC
>NW_028234408.1:48313584-48316084 GCF_977035675.1 Penaeus japonicus | reverse complement strand
AGAGATAGAGCGAGAGAGAGAGAGAGAAAAGAAAAGAGAAAAGAGAAAAGAAGAGAGAGAGAGAGAGAGAGAGAGAGAGAGAGAGAGAGAGAGAGAGAGAGAGAGAGAGAGAGAGAGAGAGAGAGAGAGAGAGAGAGAGAGAGAGAGAGGAAGAGAGAGAGATAAAGAGAAAAAGAGAGCGAGAGCGAGAGCGAGAAAGAGAGAAAGAGAAAGAGAGAGCGAGAGAAAGAGAGAGCGAGAGAGAGAGAGGAACCGGTCTCTCGCCTCTCTGTTTCCTCCCGCCAGTCGAACTATCTTATTAATACTGAGGATTATTATTTGGGACGGGAACACGTAGTGATGACTTGGGCTGGAGGTGCGAATGGGGGGTGGGGGTGGAGGGAGGAGAGGGAAGAAGGGGAGGCTGGAGGGGGCAGAGTCTGATGAAAGAGGGAGGAGGAAGAGAGGGGAGGGTGGGTGGGTGAAAGAGGAAGGTGGGAGAGACTGGAGGATAGGTGATAGAGGGAGGAAGGAAAGGGTGAATAGGAAAATGGGAAGGCCGAGTGAAAGAGGAAGAAGCAGAAAGAGAAATTTGAAAGAGGAAGAAGTAAAGAGGGAAAGACAGATGAAAGAGGAAGAGGAGAAAAGAGAAAGGCGACTGTAAGAGGAAGAGAAAGGAGGTTAGGGCGGCTGGAAGAGGAAGAGGAAGGAGAGTAGGGCGGCAGAGAGAGGAAAGAAAAGGAAGTATAAACGAAGGAAATATAGAAGGAGGAAGATCGGAAATCTCGTAAGAGGATAAGGAGCAAGATCCGGGGACTTTAAGAGAGAAAGATGACAAAGAAGAATTAGCAGAGGGGGAGAATAGAGGAAAGGATGAGAGAGAGAGAGAGAGAGAGAGAGAGAGAAGAGAATTCGAGGAATTTTTCGTAAATATTGATGTACAGATATTCAAATGGCGTCTGGGCTCTTTTACAATTCATTTATTTTATCTGTTTCTGAGATATATGTTAAACTCACTTCAAGTAGTCTTTGTCTCTCGCGCTGAACGTCTCTATTGAATTTCCACTCGCTATGCAGATTAATCAAAGTCACCTCCTCTATCGTGTGCTTTTGGTCAGTTGCATTGTGCAATAGAGACTTACATTACTTACCTTACATTACATTACATTACATTACATTACTTGCTTTTTAGTCCAACGTCTTTACCAATGACCCTCCCAGACCTAATTCACACACTTCCCTCAACGTCCATCTCTTCTCCTCTCATCCTCTCCACGCAAAAGGACTCGAAAATCCTCATCCAAATTCTGACACTCAGAATACACCACCCAACATCCGCCCATCCAAACCATCCGCCAGCCCTTTTCTCCGACCATTGTCTCTCTTCCGGGTAAACCTATGGACATCCGTCTTGAATCATGCATTTCCGACAATCATCCCCGCTGCTGTAGTCTCCATAACATATCCGCTTCACCTGACGGACTCGCCTGTCTCGGGAATTGTTGTTCCGGACTTCTGTTCGTGACGATCGCTTGCCAAGAGGGGGAAAGAATGGGGTGGGGGGGTGAGGGGGGGTGGGGGTAGGGGGATGGAAGGGGGATGGAATTGGTAGGGGGATGAGGGGTGGGGGGGATGGAAGGGGTTGGGGGATGGAAGGGGGAGGGGGTGAGGGGTGAGGGATAGGTGGGGTGGGGGGTTGATGTTGTCTTTAGGTAGTCCCGTTAGGTAGAAGAGACATTGTGTGTGTAAGTATGGTTAAATGTATGTGCGTGGCTTTAGTTATAGATAAAACAGATAGATAAATAGATAAACACACACATTATATATATATATATATATATATATATATATATATATATATATATATATATATATACATGTATGTATGCATATATCAACTCTGTCCATCCACCATTTTGCTTATACACATATGTACGAGTTACGTATACATTTGTTTTTGCGTATGTCCCTGTGATTCACACAGAGATGCACGTATGTCAATGAAGGTACGAAAGTCCAGAACCAGACATTCACACATCGAAAGCCATGTAATCCAAAATGAATGTCCGTATTGGTAGGTACAGCCCCACGTTGCCACTTCTTGATCAATATTTAATGGCTACCCTTGTATATGCACATATTCGATCATCACTCGTGTTTCGAAGACAAACAAAGGGATAATATAATCACTTGTCCGCGTAGCTATACCTATGTGATTGCATGTATGTACATACATTTGTTTGTATGTATTTATGTATGTATGTGTACATGTTTTCATGTATGTTAGGCCGTAGAGGACATAAGCGGATCATATTCGTTCTCTTTTTGTCTTTGCTCGATGGGACCTCGCGCCGAAGCTGAAGACATTAGTTCGATTCGTAGAACTGGCAACACCTTTCCGGGGAGAGAGAGAGACAAACATATATATATATATATATATATATATATATATATATATATATATATACATATATATATATATATATATTTATATATATGTACTTGTACATATGTATATATA
>NW_028234408.1:48298584-48301084 GCF_977035675.1 Penaeus japonicus | reverse complement strand
TCACATCAACTCCGACCTAGAATACAGCTGATGGTTTCAGATACAGTCACATCAACTCCGACCTAGAATTCAGCTGATGGTTTCAGATACAGTCACATCAACCCCGGCCTAGAATACAGCTGATGGTTTCAGATACAGTCACATCAACTCCGACCTAGAATACAGCTGATGGTTTCAGATACAGTCACATCAACCCCGGCCTAGAATACAGCTGATGGTTTCAGATACAGTCACATCAACTCCGACCTAGAATACAGCTGATGGTTTCAGATACAGTCACATCAACTCCGACCTTAGAATACAGCTGATGGTTTCAGATACAGTCACATCAACTCCGGCCTAGAATACAGCTGATGGTTTCAGATACAGTCACATCAACTCCGATCCAGAATACAGCTGATGGTTTCAGATACAGTCACATCAACTCCGACCTAGAATACAGCTGATGGTTTCAGATACAGTCACATCAACTCCGATCTAGAATACAGCTGATGGTTTCAGATACAGTCACATCAACTCCGACCTAGAATACAGCTGATGGTTTCAGATACAGTCACATCAACTCCGACCTAAAATACAGCTGATGGTTTCAGATACAGTCGCATCAACTCCGACCTAAAATACAGCTGATGGTTTCAGATACAGTCACATCAACTCCGATCCAGAATACAGCTGATGGTTTCAGATACAGTCACATCAACTCCAATCTAGAATACAGCTGATGGTTTCAGATACAGTCACATCAACCCCGGCCTAGAATACAGCTGATGGTTTCAGATACAGTCACATCAACTCCGGCCTAGAATACAGCTGATGGTTTCAGATACAGTCACATCAACTCCGGCCTAGAATACAGCTGATGGTTTCAGATACAGTCACATCAACTCCGATCCAGAATACAGCTGATGGTTTCAGATACAGTCACATCAACTCCGATCCAGAATACAGCTGATGGTTTCAGATACAGTCACATCAACTCCAATCTAGAATACAGCTGATGGTTTCAGATACAGTCACATCAACCCCGGCCTAGAATACAGCTGATGGTTTCAGATACAGTCACATCAACTCCGATCCAGAATACAGCTGATGGTTTCAGATACAGTCACATCAACTCCGACCTTAGAATACAGCTGATGGTTTCAGATACAGTCACATCAACTCCGACCTTAGAATACAGCTGATGGTTTCAGATACAGTCACATCAACTCCGACCTTAGAATACAGCTGATGGTTTCAGATACAGTCACATCAACTCCGACCTTAGAATACAGCTGATGGTTTCAGATACAGTCGCATCAACTCCGACCTAGAATACAGCTCATGGTTTCAGATACAGCCACATCAACCCCGATCCAGAATACAGCTGATGATTTCAGATACAGTCACATCAACTCCGACCTAGAATACAGCAGATGGTTTCAGATACAGTCACATCAACTCCGATCCAGAATTCAGCTGATGATTTCAGAAAAAGGAAGACAAACATAAGACGAAAGTAAAGAAGAAAGAAAGAAAAAAAGAAAATAAATGAAAGAAGAGTCATAAAATAAAAGTTTTAATTAGAAGAAGAAAAAGACGAAAGAGAAAAAGATAAATACGAAAGCGATCTTCGTGTAAATTAACAAATCGGAGTGTCATTATTGATTCCTTTCTCGTTCATAGATAAGAAAAAGACAGAAGAAGAAGAAGAAGCGAAGATAATAAGTATTTGATAAACCTGAATCATTTACCGAAGCAGCGAATCACTGGTTCATTCGCGATACCCATGATTTATTTCGTTGACGGAGGTAGCGTGTTTTTTTTTTTTTTTTTTTTTTTTTTTTTTTTTTTTTTGGGGGGGGGGGGGTTGGCAGGGGTGGAAGGGGGAAGGGGTAGGGGTGGGGGGAAGGGGTAGGGATGGGGAGAAGTAGGGGGGGTAGGTAGTTTTGGGGGAAATGAGGAAGCAGGGCAGAGGTGGGGGAAGATGGCGTGGGGGGGGGGGTGTAGGTAGTTTTGGGAAAATGGGGGGGGGAGGGATGGAAGGGAAGGGGTGTGGTGTGATGTGGGGGGAAGATTTGAAGGGAGAGGCTGGAGGAAGGTGAGGGTGGCGGGGGGGGGGGAGGGAGGTAGTTTTGGGGTCTATGGGGGAGGGAGGAGGAGGGAAGGGATGTGGGGGTGAGGTGGGGAAGGAAGGAAGAGGCTTAAGGAAGGAGAGGAGGCAGGAAGATAATTCTGGGGTAAAAGGGGAGGGGGGGGGGGAAGAGAGGAAGGGAAGGGATATGGGGAGGAAGGGAGAAGCTGGAGGAAGGGGAGCAGAGGGGGGTGGGTGGTGGGGGAGGGGAGATGAAGCAGGAATATAACCTCGTGAGAAAGTACGTCATAAAAAAATGCAACTGACATCACATCTCATAAACCCACTAATCTGTATGGACTACATAAGCGCGTCCCTTAATTGAAAAATCACTGATTGTATTTCTTTCCCCTTTGTTTTTTTATCCCTTTTCTTTTATCTATCGTT
>NW_028234408.1:48266084-48271084 GCF_977035675.1 Penaeus japonicus | reverse complement strand
TTTTCTGTTCACCGCCTCCCCTCTCCTACTCCTTCCTTTCCCTTCTCTTCTATCTCCTTCCCCTCCTCTCTCCCACTCTCCTTCGTTTCTTCTCTTCCTTTTTCCCTTCTCTTCTCCATCTCCTCCACGCAATTCCCCTCTGCAACTCCCTTCCTCCTCCTCCTCCTCCTCCTCCTCCTCCTCCTCCTCCTCTCACCCCTTCCCCTCCTCAACTCCCTTTTTCCTCTTCTACCTCCTTCTTCCTCCTTCTCCTCCTCCTCCACGTCATTCCTCCTCTACCTCCTCCTCCTCCTCCTCCTCCTCCACGCTATTTCTCCTCTTCCTCCTCCTCCTCCTCCTCCTCCTCCTCCTCCCTCTACAGAATGATCGGCGCACTACAGAAAAGATAGATTATGTAGATGTGTGCGGACCATTTCTATAATGCTTCGAGTTTTTCCTTCTCCCCCCAAAAAAAGTTTTTACATTTGCATGCGCTTGTGAGTCCAATACAAAAGTTTGGATGTTTTCAAAGGTAAATAGTTGCTATTTACTTCTCAAGAGAATGAATAATAGAAGGGTTTTGCGTTTTCCGAAGACGCGGAGAGCTGAGGGATGCGTCAGAACGGGATGAAAAGCGGGTGACCGGAGGATGCTGGGGGATGCTGCGGGTTCGTCTTCGAGACTGGGAGATGGATGATTGAGGATGGGGGGGAGGGTGAGGGTGGGGGTGGGGGTGGGGGGAGATGGATGATTGAGGATGGGGTGGAGGGTGAGGGTGGGGGTGGGGGTGGGGGGAGATGGATGATTGAGGCTGGGGGGGAGGGTGAGGGTGGGGGTGGGGGAGGTGGATGAATAGGGTGGGGGGAGGAAGGTTGTGGGAGGAGCATTGAGGGGGAGGGGGAAGGTGGAGAATGGGGGAGGGGGAAGGGGGAGAGTAGGGGAGGGGGCGGATGAAGGAGGAGGAGGGGGAAGCGTGAGGGAGGAAAGGGATAGATAGGAGGATAGAGAAGAGGAAAGGGGGGGAGAGGGGAAGTGACGGGGAGGAGTGGGGGGTGGGGGGGAGAGAATGGAAGGGGGGGACGGAACAGGATAGGATGAAGGTTTATGGGAGAAAAGAAGGGGGAAGGGAAGGAGGGGAAGGGGAAGGGGAAGGAGAGGGGTTAAGGATAAAAGGAAGGAGGAGAGGACCTTTTTGGTAAGGATATAGCAACCCTTTTGTGAGGAGAAAAAGGAAGGCGTTGTGAGGGAAATATATCTGTGATAAGGACGGATATAAGTAAAATGCTTCCATAAGCGTAAATAAATATATAAAAGTATTGGACACAAACTCATAAAACACAATAAGGAAGAAGAAATTTGCGGAAAGGGAATACGATAGTGAAAATAGCGAAATCTTCAACACGGCTGAGTACGAATTACGTCTCTTGTGACCTGCGGGCGTGATCACCGTTGTGGGCGTGATCAGCTTGTGGGCGGGATGACATTATAGCCGCCCTTATCCTGTTTATCCTGTTGCTGTCGTGTTGATCAAATTGTCTCTTTTCTTTTTTCTTCCATTTTTTTTAGAAGGTATGGGCAGTGGCGGGGAGAGGGAGGGGGAGGGGGAGAGGGAGGGGGAGGGAGTTGAAATTGCTTAGTTTTATTCCATGTGTTAAAAAAAAAAGAAGTCAAATTTCACGAACACATTAGCACTCGGTGAAAAATAGAAACCGAAACAAAATCAACCAAGGAAAAAAAAGAGAAAAAAAAGAAATTTGGAGTCAAAAAAACAAAAAAACAAAAAAAAGGAAAAACAAAAAAAGCAAAAAGAAGATAGCAACCTAAGCTAAATCGAAATTAGCAGAGATAATGCGCAGTTTTGCCGGCAGAGGATGAAACCGTCGTAGTTCGGGTATGTTTTCTGATTCTGTTTGAGTCGCCCGTTAATATTGCATGCGATCAACTTGTCGGATCGTGGCCCTGAACGTCGTGCTCAAACTTTCATGCAACGACTCGCAATACCTAACAACATGCCACTCGCTTGTTCGTAGCCGGAGGGCGTTTGGTTGGAAAGTGGGCAGGCAGGAGTGGGCGGCGTCGCGGAAGGGCGTGGTGTGCGTTGCAGAGAGCGAGGTGGGCGTGGTTCGTGATGGAAGTTTTAGCGGTTTCGTGAGGATAAGTGGTTCATGGTGACAGGTTTTGTGGTGTGTGGGAGTAAGTGGTTCAAAGTGGTATCTTGTGTGGTATTTTTTTAAAGTGCTCTATGGTAGGAGTAGTGGATTGTGGATTTAAGTGGTTCGTGATGTTAGGCTTGTTGATTCGTGAAATTAAGTTGTTTACAGTGGTAGTCTAAGTGGTTTATTGAATTAAGTGGAGACTAAATAGGAATAAGTAATTCATGATGGTATGATAAGGGTTCGTGTTAATGTGTTTCATGGAAGTAAGTAGATGACAATGTGGTTCATGGCGGTAAGTGGTTCATGAGTTAAGTTTACGAAGACAATATTTTCAAGTTTCATAGGTTTGTGGTAGTTGATAGATCACAGCTGCAAAGTGGTCCATGGTGATAGGCTGTTTGTAGTCGTAAGTGGCTCGAGGCAGTAAGGCGACATGCACTACTTAAGTGGCAAGACATTCGGTAGTGTTGATAGTGTTTTACTGAATATGAAGAACGGCACAGAAATGGTGTAGGTCAGTTAAATGATAACTGAGGAATGGGTACCTACATTCCTCGGGTCTTAACCTTCTTGCCTTACCTAAACCTATCACAGCCAAAACCTAATCTAATTAAAACTTATCTGACCAAAACTAACCCGACTTGACCCAATCTAACTTATCTAAGCCTACCTTAACCCAAACCTAACCTAACCAAAACTAACCTAACCTACCCAAACTAGCTTAACCCCACCTGACCTAACCTAACCTTCCAAAACCTACCGTAATTCAAACTAGCATAACCCCACCTGACCTAACCTAACCAATCCAAACTAGCCTAACCCCACCTGACCTAACCTAACCTACCCAAACTAGCCTAACCCCACCTGACCTAACCTAATCTAAACCTATCTTAACCAAAACTAGCTTAACCCCACCTGACCTAACCTAACCTACCCAAACTAGCCTAACCCCACCTGACCTAACCTAACCTACCCAAACCTACCGTAACCCAAACTAGCTTAACCCCACCTGACCTAACCTAACCTACCCAAACTAGCTTAACCCCACCTGACCTAACCTAACCTAAACCTATCTTAACCAAAACTAGCCTAACCCCACCTGACCTAACCTAACCTACCCAAACCTACCATAACCCAAACTACCCTAGCCCCACCTGACCTAACCTAACCTAAACCTATCTTAACCAAAACTAGCCTAACCCCACCTGACCTAACCTAACCTAAACCTATCTTAACCAAAACTAGCCTAACCCCACCTGACCTAACCTAACCTACCCAAACCTACCGTAACCCAAACTACCCTAGCCCCACCTGACCTAACCTAACCTACCCAAACCTATCTTAACCAAAACTAGCCTAACCCCACCTGACCTGACCTAACCTACCCAAACCTACCGTAATTCAAACTAGCATAACCCCACCTGACCTAACCTAACCAACCCAAACTAGCCTAACCCCACCTGACCTAACCTAATCTAAACCTATCTTAACCAAAACTAGCTTAACCCCACCTGACCTAACCTAACCAACCCAAACTAGCCTAACCCCACCTGACCTAACCTAATCTAAACCTATCTTAACCAAAACTAGCTTAACCCCACCTGACCTAACCTAACCTACCCAAACCTACCATAACCCAAACTACCCTAGCCCCACCTGACCTAACCTAATCTAAACCTATCTTAACCAAAACTAGCTTAACCCCACCTGACCTAATCTACCCAAACTAGCCTAACCCCACCTGACCTAACCTAACCTTCCCAAACCTACCATAACCCAAACCCCACCTAACCTAACCTAACCTACCCAAACCTACCGTAACCCAAACTAGCCTAACCCCACCTGACCTAACCTAACCTACCCAAACCTACCGTAACCCAAACTAGCCTAACCCCACCTGACCTAACCTAACCTACCCAAACTAGCCTAACCCCACCTGACCTAACCTAACCAATCCAAACTAGCCTAACCCCACCTGACCTAACCTACCATAACCCAAACTAGCTTAACCCCACCTGACCTAACCTAACCTACCCAAACTAGCTTAACCCCACCTGACCTAACCTAACCTACCCAAACTAGCTTAACCCCACCTGACCTAACCCCACCTGACCTAACCTAACCTACCCAAACTAGCCTAACCCCACCTGACCTAATCTAACCTTCCCAAACCTATCTTAACCCAAACTAGCTTAACCCCACCTGACCTAACCTAACCTACCCAAACTAGCTTAACCCCACCTGACCTAACCTAACCTACCCAAACTAGCTTAACCCCACCTGACCTAACCCCACCTGACCTAACCTAACCTACCCAAACTAGCCTAACCCCACCTGACCTAACCTAACCTACCCAAACCTATCTTAACCCAAACTAGCCTAACCCCACCAGACCTAACCTAACCTACCCAAACTAGCTTAACCCCACCTGACCTAACCTAACCTACCCAAACTAGCCTAACCCCACCTGACCTAACCTAACCTACCCAAACTAGCCTAACCCTACCTGACCTAACCTAACCTACCCAAACTAGCCTAACCCCACCTGACCTAACCTAACCTACCCAAACTAGCTTAACCCCACCTGACCTAACCTAACCTACCCAAACTAGCCTAACCCCACCTGACCTAACTTAACCTACCCAAACTAGCCTAACCCCACCTGACCTAACCTAACCTACCCAAACCTAACTTAAACCAAAACGAACCCAACCCAACCTACCTATTACAACCTGAACAAACGTGAACTGAAAAACCCGAGGTCTGGGGAACTTCGGTTGGCACTGCATGGCGGAAGTGATAGTGCATGATGTAATGTTATTCAAATCTAATCTCTGGACAATCAATTAGCAGCGCCATCTGATT
>NW_028234408.1:48253584-48261084 GCF_977035675.1 Penaeus japonicus | reverse complement strand
GGGGGGTTGGGATGAGATGGAAAGGAATGGGAAGAGGAGGAAGAAGAGGAAGAAGAAGAGGAGGAAGAAGAGGAAGAAGAAGAAGAGGAGGAACAAGAAGAAGAGGAGGAGGAAGAGGAGGAAGAGGAAGAGTAGGAGAAGGAGAGGGAAGAGGCGGAGCAGCAGGAACAAGAAGAGGCGGAGGAGCAAGAGGAAAAGGTAGGGAAGGAGGAGGATAAGGAGAAGGAAGAAGAGGAGGAGAAGCAGCAGCAGCTAGAGGAGGAGGAGGAGGAGGAGGAGGAGGAGAAGGTATAGGAGCAAGAGGAGAAAGAGGCGGAGGAGCAAGAGGAGGAGGAGCATCAACAGCAAGAGGAGGAGGTATAGGAGGAGGAAGGGAGGAGGAGGAGGAGGAAAGAAGGAAGGGGGTGCCAGGTGGTAGGGAAAGAGGATAGGGGGAGTTAGGAAGGGTGAGGGGAGGAGAGGGAAAGAGAAGGGGGAGGAGAGGGGAGGAGAGGAGAGGAGAGAGGGGAGGAGAGGAGAGAAGGGGAGAGGGGAGGAGAGGAGAGAGGGAAGGGGAGGGAAGGAGAGAGGGGAGGAGAGGAGAGGAGAGGGAAGGGAAGGAGAGGGGGGGGGGAGGGGGGGAGGCGGAGGACAAACATGACTGCAATGGAGTCGTCGGCTTCTCCCTCGTGAATATCCAAAAAGTTCCCAGCGGCGGCGCGAGTTTGCTGCAATGATTGATGGCCGATGAGGTTCAATCTTCATCCCCCTCTTCACTCCCTGGCTCCTGTTGGCTCTTATCTCCCGTTGTTATCTCTATTGCGAGAGGGCCGGGGGAGGGCGTGGAGTGGAGGGAGGGAGGGAGGGAGGGAGGGATGGCGTGGAGAGGGGGTGGAGAGGGGGTGGAGGGAGGGAAGGAGGGAGGAAGGGAGGGAGGGAGGGAGGGAGGGAGGGATGGCGTGGAGAGGGTGTGGAGAGGGTGTAGAGGGAGGGAGGGAGGGAGTGAGGGAGGGAAGGAGGGATGGCGTGGAGAGGGTGTAGAGGGAGGGAGGGAGGGAGGGAGGGAGGAAGGGAGGAAAGGAGAGTATGGAGGGAAGGTGTGTCTAGAGAGACAGGGAGGTAGGGATGAAGGTGTGGAGGGGAGGAAGGGGGAATGGGAAAGTGGAAAGGGAGAGGAAAGGGAAAGAAGAAGAGTAGGAGAGGGAAGAAGGGAGGATAAAAGGAGACTGGGATGAGAGAAAGAGGGAAGGAAGACTCAGGAGAGGGAAGGTAAAGAAGGAAAGAAGGAAGGAGGTTGACAGCGAATTCATTCTATAATCTCTATTCTTCAATCTCTTATCGAGATGCAGCTTCTTGACGGATGCTGGAGGGCCGTTTTCCACATGGTAGCAGATACATTTACTGGCTCCGATTAAGAGTTATTTGATCAAACGAAATGAAAGACGGAGATTGAGTGTTATGTGACTTTCTATCTGGATACGAGACAAATTATTGTTTGCTCTTTCTTTTTTTTCCATTTTTGTCTCATTTCATTCCGTAGACAGGTTTTTTGTGTGTGCTAAAATGCATGGGAATATTGTATTACATACACATAACCCAGAGGCATATACACAAAAATACAAGTAGATAATGAATACAAAGCCACACACACACACACACTCACAAACAAACACAGACACACCCACCCAAAACCAAACACCCACACCCAGACCTCCACCCCCAACCCCCACCCCCACACCCCCAGTCCCCACCCCCCTACACACACACACCTCACACATCTCCCTCCCTATGCTTCGTATCATAACAGGAGTACATCAGATGTCTCGAAAACAATGCCTTTTCTACCCCTTCAGTACACACCTTTGTTTACACGTGCGGGTTCCGTATTTTTCGCCTTTTAAAAGTGTTTTTTAAGTAAAATGATTATCACACATTCTGGCCATGGGGTACGGGCTGAACATGGCCGGTTTCAGGTTCGTGGAATATGATGGATTTGATGGTGGTTATGATGATAATGGTAATCATGGTAATGATGATTATGAGAATGATGATAATCATGGTGATGATGATGATTGTGATATCAGTAATGATAATAATTGTAATGGTTATAACAGCAAAAATGATAATAATAATAATGATAATAAGGATGATAATGAAATACAAATAATGATAATAATTTATGATAGTAATAATATCAGGAATAATAATGACAATGGTAACATTAATATTGATGGTATAAGAATGAATATGATAATAATTATAACATTAATAATGAGAGTGATAATGATAATAATGCTAATGTTAGTGATAATAACTCTCATATTAATGATAATGATCATGTTAATGATGATAATAATAATAGTAATAGTCATGATAATAATAATAATAATAATAGAGATAATAATAATAATAATGATCATAATAATGAAAATCAAAATAAGAGCAATAATGATAATGATAACGATGCATAAGATATTCCTAGTCACATAGTGATAACAAAAATGATATACGATATATTGGACATGATAACAATGCTGATGGTCAAATATAGTAAAACGAATAATAATGACCACAAAAATGATAACGACAGTGATAACGATAGTGACAGGGAATTGATGATTATGATACTAAACTCCAACCACTAAAAATAACAACAGCAATGACATCAATAACAAAATATGACCATAGCACTAACCACAATGAAGATATAGACGATAACAAAAGAACCAGGCCACTCAATCTCTATACCCTCAAAACTCCACACAAAGACACAGCGAAACAAAAGCGAATCGCAGAGGCAAAGGATCCAATCCCATTCGGACGACACCTCTCAATCTCATCCTCACGCACACAATAAACAAGTGCCTTCGTTCTTGATAAAAGCTCCAATCACAAGCCAAAAGAATCCAACTCTCTATTAATCGAGTCCAGTGCTCTCTTAATGGCACGCGTGACACGGGATCATGACAATAAGCAGGCCGGTTGATAATCGCCGCCATTTTCGTAGCGAGGAACTTTTTTGAAAAACGGGTCGAGTCAGACGAAGGGAGGGAGGGGGGGGGGGGGGGGGGGGGGGGGGGGAAAAATACAATCCCGGTAATTAATGCATATGTGTCAATGGCCCTCCATTTGGACTCGGCGTTGATCAAACAGGGCCAAGTAGAGCTGGCCACATTTTAGTGATATATATGTTTGTAATTACCTCCCGTCTCAAATATCATGATGAATTACCTAAATACACTCCAATTGGGCCATTAATCAGGACATTGTTTGGCCGACTCTCGTTTGGTTCAAACTCGGGCGAAGGGAACGGTTTTTAGCTTCGAATCCGCTGTATGAGCCGGATATATTCAATGTCTGTGTGAAATTCGAACCGGGCCAGGGATGGATGGAAGGAGAGAGAGAGAGAGAGAAGGAGAGAGAGAGAGAGAGAGATAGATAGATAGATAGAGAGAGAGAGAGAGAGAGAGAGAGAGAGAGAGAGAGAGAGAGAGAGAGAGAGAGAGAGAGAGAAGGAAAGGAAGAGAGAGAGAGAAAGAGAGAGAGAGAAGGAAAGGGAGAGAGAGAGAAAAAGAGAGTGAGAGAACGAAAGAGAGAGAGAGAGAGAGAATGAGAGAGAGAAGCAGACAGATACAGATAGAGCGACAGAGGGACAGATATAGAGACAGAGAAGGAGAGAGAAACAAAGCTAGCTAGAGAGAGAGAGAAGGATAGATAAATAGATAGATAGATAGAGATAGATAGATAGATAGATAGATAGATAGATAGAGAGAGAGAGAGAAAACGAAAGAGAGAGAGAGAGAGAGAGAGAGAGAGAGAGAGAGAGAGAGAGAGAGAGAGAGAGAGAGAGAGAGAGAGAGAGAGAGAGAGAGAGAGAGATAAAGTGAAAGAGAGAGAGAGAGAGAGAGAGATACACAGATAGATAGATAGATAGATAGATAGAGAGAGAGAGAGAGAGAGAGAGAGAACTAAAGAGAGAGAGATAAAGAGAAAGAGAGAGAGAGAGAGAGACAGGCAGAGAGTGAGAAAGAGAGAAAGAGAGATAAAGAGAGAGCCAGGCAGAGAGTCAGAAAGAGAGAGAGAGAGAGAGAGATAAAGAGAAAGAGAGAGAGAGAGAGAGAGAGAGAGAGAGAGAGAGAGAGAGAGAGAGAGAGAGAGAGAGAGAGAGAGAGAGAGAGAGAGAGAGAGAGAGGCAGAGACAGGCAAAGAGAGAGTCAGAGACAGAGAGAGAGAGAGAGAGAGAGAAAGAGAGGAGAGAAGGAGAGAAAAGAAACGCCAGATATCTTACGATCACAACATATCCTTCAGTGAGCTCTTTGCAGAGACAGAGAAGGAGAGAGAAACAAAGCTAGCTAGAGAGAGAGAGAAGGATAGATAAATAGATAGATATATAGAGATAGATAGATAGATAGATAGATAGATAGATAGATAGATAGAGAGAGAGAGAGAGAAAATGAAAGAGAGAGAGAACGAAAGAGAGAGAGAGAGAGAGAGAGAGAGAGAGAGAGAGAGAGAGAGAGAGAGAGAGAGAGAGAGAGAGAGAGAGAGAGAGAGAGAGAGAGAGAGAGAGAGAGAGAGAGAGAGAGAGAGAGGTAAAGAGGGAGAGAGGCAGACAGACAGAGACAAAGAGAACCAGAGACAGACATAGAGCCAGAGAGAGAGAGAGAGAGAGAGAGAGAGAGAGAGAGAGAGAGAGAGAGAGAGAGAGAGAGAGAGAGAGAGAGAGAAAGACAGGCAGAGAGAGAGAGCCAGAGACAGAGAGAGCCAGAGACAGAGAGAGAGAAAGAGAGAGAGAGAAAGAGAGGAGAGAAGGAGAGAAAAGAAACGCCAGAAATCTCACGATCACAACATATCCTTCAGAGAGCTCTTTGCGAAATTAAGATCCAACACCACAAAGAAAGGCCACACAACTCAAGGAATCGAGGCGTGGCAATCTACTCGATCTGTTTCTAATGCACCCAGGAAGTAATGGTAGATGTACTAACACAGGAGGGTGTAAACTCTACGGTAATGCCCGCGAAACAAAGGAAGACCGGTGTCGGGTCTTTGAAACTTGCTCGAGGAAGAGGTGAGCGAAGGAGATAAAGAGGAATAAAGAGGAATGGGGGAGAGAGGAGAAGAGAGAAGTGCGGCAGATAAGAGGATCGAGAAGGGGAGAAGAGAATAGACGAGGAGGTAAGGGGAGTTGGAATGAGACGGAAGAAATAAAGAAGAGGAAGGGAAGGAAAGGGTAAGAGACAATGCGGAAAGAAGAAGAAAAAAAGAGGGACGTGGAACGTAGAGGGAAGAAGGAAGGGGTGCGAAGAGAGAAATGAAGAGAAGGAGAGAGAGAAAGAGAGAAAGCGAGAGAGAGAGAGAGAGAGAGAGAGAGAGAGAGAGAGAGAGAGAGAGAGAGAGAGAGAGAGAGAGAGAGAGAGAGAGAGAGTCAGAGTGAGCAAGAGAAAGAGAGAGAGAGAGAGGGAGAGAGAGAGAGAGAGAGAGAGCGAGAGGGGGGGGGGGAGAGGGAGATAGAAAGAGGAGATACAGAGAGAGAGAGAGAGAGAGAGAGAGAGAGAGAGAGAGAGAGAGAGAGAGAGAGAGAGAGAGAGAGAGAGAGAGAGAGAGAGAGAGAGGGAGAGAGAGAGAAGAGGAAGAGAGAGAGAGAGAGAGAGAGAGAGAGAGAGAGAGAGAGAGAGAGAGAGAGAGAGAGAGAGAGAGAGAGAGAGGGGGAGAGAGAGAGAGAGAGAGAGGGGGAGAGAGAGAGAGAGAGAGAGAGGGGGGAGAGGGGGGGGGGGGGGGGGGGGGGGGGGGGGGGGGGGGGGGGGGGGGAGAGGGAGAGAGAGAGAGAGAGAGAGAGAGAGAAGAGATACACATACACATACACACACACACAGAGAAAGAGAGAGAGAGAGAGAGAGAGAGAGAGAGAGAGAGAGAGAGAGAGAGAGAGAGAGAGAGAAATAGATAGAGAGATTGATAGATAAAGACATGTGGATAGATAGAAAGATAAATAGGTAGAGAAAGAGAGAGAGAAACAGATAGAGAGATAGATAGATAAAGATATGTGGATAGATAGAAAGATAAATAGGTAGAAAGAGAGATAGAGTGGATAGATAGAAAGATAAATAGGTAGAAAGAGAGATAGAGTGGATAGATAGATAGAGAGATAGATAGATAGATAAATAGAGAGATAGATAGAGAGAGAGATAGTAGACAGATAAATAGATAGAGAGAGAGACGGGGGTAGACAAAGAGAGAGAGAGAGAGAATAGAAAGGGGAGAGAGGTAGAGAGAAATGAGAGAGAGATAAAAACGGGGGTGTAAAACATAAGAGAAAAAGAAGATTGTCCAACATCACACGGATGTTTGTGCACGAAAAGAAAATTCGGGGGAAGGGGGATGGGGATGGGGAGGGAGGGGAGGGAGGGGGGGAGGCGCAACCCTCGCTCAAGCACAGCATCTTAAGAGGACTGGTATTAATGACGTCATCAAACGCATTAGGGACGCGAGACGAAACAGAAAACAAAGCATGAATTTCTCCCCCTCCCGAAGATCAGAGGAGAAAAAAAAAAAAAGTAAAAACCAAGCCTCTAATAATGAAGCCATTGCTGGTTCGTCGCGAAGGGTAAAGAAGCAATAGAATCCAGATGATGCATAAATGTCACCCGGCCGAGCATTTCTATTGCATCAAGAAGGACGAATAAGTAAGGAAAATAGATATCAAAGTAAACCTTAGCCTCATTTGATTTCAAAGAACGAGGGAGGGAGAGAGGCAGGGGGAATGGGGGAAGGGGAGGGGTAGGGACAGGGGAAAGGTGAGAGCTAGGGACAAGGAAAGGGAAGAGCCGTGGACAGTGGAAAGTGGAGAACTAAGGAAAGGCTAGGGACAGGGGAAAGGGAAGAGCTAGGGACAGGGAGAAGGGAAGGCTAGGGACAGAGAAAGGGGAGGGCTAGGGACAGGGAGAAGGCAAGGCTAGGGACAGAGAAAGGGGAGGGCTAGAGACAGGGAGGAGAGAAGGCTAGGGACAGAGAAAGAGGAGGGATAGGGACAGGGAGAAGGGAAGGCTAGGGACAGGGAGAAGGAAGACTAGGGACAGGGAGAAGGGAAGGCTAGGGACAGAGAAAGAGGAGGGCTAGGGACAGGGAGAAGGAAGACTAGGGACAGAGAAAGGGGAGGGCTAGGGACAGGGAGAAGGGAAGGCTAGGGACAGAGAAAGGGGAGGCTAGGGACAGGGAGAAGGGAAGGCTAGGGACAGAGAAAGGGGAGGGCTAGGGACAGGGAGAAGGGAAGGCTAGGGACAGAGAAAGGGGAGGGCTAGAGACAGGGAGAAGGGAAGGCTAGGGACAGGGAGAAGGGAAGGCTAGGGACAGGGAGAAGGGAAGGCTAGGGACAGAGAAAGGGGAGGGCTAGGGACAGGGAGAAGGGAAGGCTAGGGACAGAGAAAGGGGAGGGCTAGGGACAGGGAGATGGAAGACTAGGGACACGGAGAAGGGAAGGCTAGGGGCAGAGAAAGGGGACGGCTAGGGACAGAGAAAGGGGAG
>NW_028234408.1:48228584-48243584 GCF_977035675.1 Penaeus japonicus | reverse complement strand
GAGAGGGAGAGAGTGAGATAGAGGAGAGTGTATCTGTTGTGGGGTGAGAACGAGAGGGAAGAGATGAGATAGAAAAAATTAGATTTAGGATAGATAGATAAGGATAGATAGGATTAGAGATTAGAAGATAGGAGAGGGAGGGAGAGAGAGAGAAGAGGGAGAGAAGGGGAGAGGGAGGAGAGAGAGGGGGAGTTTTATGGAGAGCGAGAGTTGTATGTTTGTGGGGTTGGAGAACGAGGATAAACGGGAGGACGAGACGCGATTTTAGGGAAGAAACGAGAGGAGAGAGAGATAGGAAAACAATAGAATAGATAGGATCGAGAGAGAGAGGAAGGACCACAAAAAAGGCCCACCAGCGTCTCTCACGCGCACACACATTAGGAGGATAAGAAAATAAATAGCATTTAGCTTGTGGGTTGAGAAAACGAGAGGAGAGGGAGAGGATAAGAGAGAAGAGATAGAAAAAATAAAAAAACTAAGGAGGGGATAGAAAAATTAGATAGATAGGATTAAGATTTAGTAATTAGTAGATATAAGTAGATAGATAGAAAGAATTCGGATAGAATTAGGATCAGAGATAGAAAAATTTAGATGGGATAGATCCCTCCCCCTCCCCCCCCCCCGCTTAGGTTAAGGATAGATAGTGATAGAGCTTAGAGAGGGATAGAGGAGAGAGAGACGAGGGAGCAGAGGGGAGAGGGGAGAAGAGGTGAGGAGAGGAGGAGGATAGAGGCTGAAGGAGAGGGGGGAGGAGGAGATGAAAGAGAGAGAGGAGAGAGAGAGAGGGAGAGAGGCGGAGGAGAGACAGAGAGAAGAGAGAGAGAGGAAGAGAGACGAGAGAGAGAGGGGAAAGGGGAGGGAACGATGGGAGAAAGAGAGACGAGAAAGGAGAGGAGGAGAGAGAGAGAAGGGAGGAGGGAGGGAGAGAGGAGAGCGAGATAAGGAAGGAGGGAGAGAGAGAGGAGGAGAAAAAGAGAGCCCCCCCCCCCCCCCCCCCCCCCCGAGAGGCGAGAGAGGAGAGGGGAGAGAAGAGAGAGAAGAGAGAGAGATGAAGAGAGAGGAGAGAGGAGAGAGAGAGAGGGGAGCGAGAGAGCGGAGAGGAGGAGAGGAGAGAGAGAGAGAGAGGGAGACAGGAGAGAGAGGAGAGTGAGAGAGAGGAGTTTGGGGGAGAGGAGGGAAGGGGAGGGAGGGAGTGAGAGAGAGGGAGGAGGGAGAGAGGAGGAGACAGAGAGACCAGAGGGAGAGAGGGAAGGAGGGAGGAAGGGAAGAGAGATGAGAGAGAGAGAAGAGAGGGAGAGGAGGAAGAGGGGGGAGGAGATGTAGAGGATGAGAGAGAGAGGAGGAGTAGAAAGATAGGAGAGGAGAGAAGAGAGACAGAGAAGAGGAGGGGGGAGAGAGAGTAGAAGAGAGAGAGAGAGGAAGAGGGAGGAGAGATGAGAGAAGAGAGGCAGGAGAGAGAGGACCGGAGAGAGAGAGGAGGAGAAGGAGAAGAGGAGAGATGAGAGATGAGAGGAGAAGGAGAGTGAGAGAGTGGTGTATGTGTGGGTTGGGGCGGATTGTATGTGTGGGGTTGAGAAAAGAGAAAAACGAGGGAGATAAGATAGATAGATAGATAGGATAGACAGATTAGAATAGGATAGAATAGATAGATAGAGATAGTTAGAGAGGAGAGGAGAGAGAGAAGAGGAAGAGAGGAAAAGGAAAGGAGGGTAGAGTTGAGAGAGAGAGGAGTTTCTGAAGAAGGTGTGTGTGGGTTGAAGGAGCGAGCGAGAGAGGGAGAGAGGTAGGTTAGATAAAGATATATAAAATAGATTTAGGATAGATTTAGATTTTAGAATAGGGATTAGATAGATTAAGAGTTAGAAAATAGATAGATAGATAGATAGATAGATAGATAGATAGATTAGATCTATTAGATCTATTAGATAGATTAGATAGATTAGATAGATTAGATAGATTAGATAGATTAGATAGATCAGATAGATTAGATAGATAGATAGATAGATAGATAGATAGATAGAGAGAGAGAGAGAGGAGAGAGAAGAAAAAAAATGATTAAAACTATAATTATTATTTTCTTGTTTTCTTTTGATCTTCATTATCAAAATACCCATGTTATAATCATACACTCTGACAATCCTTAAAAAAGAGAAAAATAAAAAAAGAAAAGAAAAAAATAAAACTAAAAATCTTACCCATAGCATAACCAAATCAAGGCAAACATCCATACCTAGAAAACCCTAACTGAACGGCCCTTTTCAGGCTTCTTCTTCTCTCTCGATTTTTACCACTCCTCAGGCATTGCACATGATAAATGATAATATTGCACATGATAAAATCTCCTCCGAAGATAATGCCTCTCTCGCGCAACATCTCATTCGCTTCTTCCTTCCTACTTGTGAACTATAATCTACATTTCCTTTAGAAATATTAATCAATTATCTTTCTTCTTTAATTCTAATTGGCCAATAAATCCTCTTGGTTTATTGTTTCTCCGTCCCTTCGCTCTCTACTGTACAGTCGCTGCTCTAATTTCTCGGCTTTCATTTTATGGAAATTTGCTGCAACTAAATAGCTTCTGTTTTTGTTTTGCTTTTTTTCTATGTGGAAAAGAAGAGAAAAATCTGTTGTATTCCTCATTAATCTTTTGGGAGAGAGAGAGAGAGAGAGAGAGAGAGAGAGAGAGAGGGAGAGAGAGGACTCTCTCTGCAGAGGGGGGAGGAGGAGAAGAGTCCAACCCCCCCCCCTAGGAGAGAGGAGAAGGGACGAGGAGGAGAGGGGAGGAGAGAGAGAGGAAAGAGGAGAGAGAGAGGGGAGAGGAGAGAGAGCGAGAAGAGAGAGGGGAGAAGAGAGAGAGAGGCGAGGAGAGGAGAGAGAGAGGTGAAAGAGAGGGGAAGAGGAAGAGAGAGAAAAGGGAAAGAGGAGAGAGAGAGCGAGGGAGGAGGATGAGAGAGAGGAGAAGAGAGAGAGAAGAGAGAGGAAAAGATGAGAGAGATGAAGAGAGGGAGAGACGAGGGGAGGAAGAAAAGGGACGGGAGAGGAGAAGAGGAGAGGGAGGGACGACGGAGGAAGAGAAGGGAGAAGAAGAGAGGAGGGAAAGGAAAGAGAGCGGAGAGATGAAGAGGAAGAGGAGAGGAGAGAGCGCGAAGAAGAAGGGCACACCCCCACACCTCGTTAGCACCAGAATGAAGAGTAAAGAGAGAACAGGAAGAGAGAGAGAGAGGGGAGAAGAGATGAAAGGGAGGGGAGAGAGGCAGGCTGGGGAAGAAAGAGAGAGGCTGAAAAATGAAAAAGAGGAGAAAAAGGAAGAGAAGAGAGAGGAGAGAGGAGACGAGAGAGGAGAGAGGAGAGGAGAATACGAGAGAGAAGGGAGAGTAGAAGGGAGGGGAGAAAGGAGGGAGTGGAGTGAGAGAGAGGGAACGAGAGAGACGGGAAGAGAGAGAGAGGGAGAAACGAGAGGAGCGGAGAGAGAGGCGAGAAGAGCGATGAGAGAGGATGGAGAGAGAAGAGGGGGGGAGATAGAGGAGGAGAGAGAGAGAAAGAGGAAGAGAGAGAGAGAAGACCGGAGAGGAGAAGAGAGGAAGAGACGAGAGGGAAGAGGAGAGAGAGAGAAGAGATGAGAGAAAAGGGAATAGAAAAAAAAGAAAGGAAAAAGGAAAAAAAGGGAGAAGCAAGAGAGGAGGAGGAGAGAGCGGGGGGGATGGCAGAGGAGAGACGAGAGTGAGGACAGAAGGAAAGAGAGAGAGGAGAGAGAAGAGAGAGAAGAGGCGGGGCGAGCGAGGGAAAGAGAGGGAGGAGAGAGAGAGAGAGAGGAGAGAGAGAGAGAGAGAGAGGAGAGGGAAAAAGAGAGAGAGGAGAGAGAGACACCCCCCCCCCCCCCCCCTCGGGAGAGAGAAAGAGAGGAGAGAGGAGGGAAGAGAGGAGAGAGAGAGCGAAAGAAAGGAGAGAGAAGAGGAGAGATGAAAGGAGGGAAGAGACTGATAGAGGGAGGGGGGGAGAGGAAGAGGGGGAGAGAGAGAGAGAGAGAAGAGGAGAGGAGGAGAGATGAGGATGGAGGAGAGGAAGAAGGGTGGAAGAGAAGAGAGAGAGGAGCGAAAGAGAGAGATGAGGAGAGAAGGAGAAAGCGAGAAAGAGAGAGAGAGGAGAGGGAGAAAAAAAGAGAGGAGAGGAGGAGAGAGAAAAGAGGGAGAGAGAGAAAAAAAGAGAGGGGAAGCGAAAAAGAGGGAGAGGGAAGGAGACAAAGTAAAGAGTACACAAGAAAAAAGGACAAAACGAGAGGGCAAAAAATATTATAGAGAGGAAAAAATAGGAGAGAGAGTAACAAGGAGAGTAAAACCCCACCACCCCCACAAGAGAGAGCAAAAAAGAGAGGAAAGAGGGCGAAACGGAGCGAGTGGAAAGAGAGTGAGAGAAAAAAAAAAGAAAAAAAAAAGAAACAAAAAAGAACAATAAATAAAAAGAAAGAAAAGAAAAGGAAAAAAAGCTTTCCTTAATCCTAACGGGTCTCTATTATCCTGCCCATTTCCTGGGGGGGGGCCCAATTTGCACCCCCAAAGTGCTTCCCGAGGAAGTACCTGAGTGGGGACAACCTTTTACTATACCCCCCAACCATGTGAAGATTTTTTGTTTGTCCCAAGGCTTGTTCCTTCGCCGGGGCCCTTCCTTGCTCTTGGAAAAAACCTGCCACACCGCCCGCGCCTTCTTCAAAAAACTTATGAAAGTTGTTGCTCCGCTCTGATTTTTTTCATCTCCGTAAATTAATTCCCACTTCTCGGAGAAATATCTATTTAAAAAAAAAAATTATTATATAATTGTTCCTTTTCTGGGGTATTCTTATTCTATCTCATTTTTCTTTAAGTTCTTGGAATTTTTAGGGAACATTTGGTACCTAATTAACTATTTTTTTTTCTATTGGTGGAAAAAATGATTTGCTTATACTTTATGAATAGTATTTTTTCTTTTTATTAAATTTATTACGTTTACCACGTTTAGTAGACATGTACAGCTACATATATATACGATTTACATTCGCTGAGTCTATTAGCATTTCATAATATTCCTGGAGCATTTTTGGAAATATATTGGAAAATTTTATGGACCAAAAATTATCCCAAATATGTATCTGAAAAAGTGAAAAAAGAGACACAAGCTAGGATTACCCCCACAGAGCGAGTAAAGGGAATGAAAAAGAATTAAAGGGAAACGGAAAAAAAAAAGGAAGGAAAAAAAAAGGAGGACAAAAAAAAGTTTTGGCAATATCAGCTAAAAATAAGTGCAAATCAGCTTAAGGCACTAATTCGTTCGCAATGCAACAACGGACCAAGACATCCGTAAAACTGTCCCCGTAAACGCGCACGACCACAAGAGATGAAAAAAAGAGGAGGCGAAAAAAAAGAAAAAAAAAAAGAAAGCAAGAAAGAATGGCAAAAAATAAAAATCTACACACACGCCAAATTGTATTATTATCGAGTTCACATCCTGGTGAGCTCTCTGTTCCGGAGTGAAAAAAGCACCAACACATGTCGGGGGCAACTGAGCATGTCTGCAGGCCTGGCGAGTTTTATTCTCATTCCAACGAGCCAAACTCATCATTATCTTTTTCAGCTAAAGATGGAGAGGAGACGAAGGGGCTAGGGGGGGGGGGTGGTCTGAAGCCTTTTATTTGTCTCCTCCTGTGTTGCTACATAAAACCCACACAAGGAGGCCTTCGTCTAAAAAATCGTCTTTTCTCTTCTGCAATTAGTGCAGGGTTCACCAGGGGGCCCCAAGTGAGATGCTCCGTTTGTTTCTAAAGACGAGAACGGGTCGCCGGCAGGAAGGAGGCTGAAAGAAGGCAGAGGGAATAGTGATGGTCGTGTCAATTCACCAATTAAATCGATCCATTTAGTGTATAGGTTTTGGTATGACTGTCACATGTGGTTTTGAAGAGTTGGGGGTGGGATCTTGTATGTTATGTCCTGTCCTGACTGCATACTCATCCTGTGTTTGGATGAATATAACTATGTGAATGCAAAGTGTGCGTGGTGTGTGTGTGTGTGTATGTGTGTGTGTATGTGTGTGTGTGTGTGTATGTATGTGTGTATGTGTGTGTGCTTAGTGTGTGTGTGTGTGTTTGTGTGTGTATGTGTGTGTGTATGTGTGTGTGTTTGTGTGTGAGTGCGTATAGAGCTGTGTCGAGAGTTCGAAGGCATGAACATGCGTACATGCGTTTCCTTTAAACTACTTGCGTCTCAATCGTCTCTCTCTCTCTCTCTCTCCTCATCCTCCATGCGTTTCTCTCGAGCTCCCTCCCTCTCTCCTCTGCAACGACAAAGTAACCCGAGCAAGGAAATAACAAGCCGAGCGGTGGCCGCGCTCGTGTCCCCTTACAAAGCGGGGGTATGTGAGGGCAGCTTCGGGACTTCCCTTAACTTGCAATCGGGAACAACAAAAGGTCTGAAAAGAAAACACGAAAAAAATGCCGTTCATTCCAACAGTTCCGGGCGACCTTGCACGAACGACCTTCTGGCGTTGCTCCCAACAGGCCGTTTTCCTTCAGTCGGCTGTGATTTTACAGTCGCTGTGACACGCAAGGGAGCGGGGAAAAAGAAAAAGGAAAAAAGGGTTTCACTGGACAAGGAAAAAAAAATATATGATTATATTTCGTTTTCCTTTTGTAATAAGAGTTATTGGGGGAAGGGAGACAATCAAGGGACAAAAACAAAACAAAAAACCACACCACGTTAACACGCCCACACTCTCCCCCCCCCCCCCACCCCCCACCCCCATATTTAGAGACACAACGTCACGAACCCTCCTTATTTCAGTCTCAATGGTCCTTTTTTACTTGAACCATACATGCATATATATGATTAATTATATATTCTACTCTTTATACAACGCTTGTTGTTTTCCAATTTATTGGATGGCCAAAATATTGGATAAATAACGCAGTATGATAAAAAGCATTTTTTTTCATTTAAAGGCTGTTAGTATGGAAAAAAAAAAGAATAAATAATACGATTGTGCTCTAAGCTATAGTATTGGGAAAAAATAGCTTATTAAATTATATAGTATGAAAAGCTATAAACTAAAGCCCAAACTTAATTAAAAAAAAAAAAAAAAAAAAAAAAAAAAAAGCTATAAAAGCTATAAATAATAAGCTATAGTATGAAAAGCTATAATATAATGAGCTATAAATGATAAAAAAAAGCTATAAAAGCTATAAATAATAAGCTATAGTATGAAAAAAAAAAAAAAACAAAAAAAAAAAAAAAAAAACAAGAATTGATGCTACTTAAAAAAAAATTGCGCGATGCAAGAAAATCCTTTTCTTGCGCAGTAAGCTAAGCATATTATAAACCTTGCCCGTTTGGCGTCACGTCGTTAAGCTCTAGATATAGGGGGGGACTCTTAATCTTACGCAATAACATCATTCTTTATGCAAGGTCACTCCGTCAAAAACCAAAGGAAAAATGGTCACCTAAAAAAAGGGTCCCAATGCCTACGGGGAAATATAACTTTCACATTTCTTATCGTTCCCGTCTTTTCCCGGATAAAAGCCGAAGTACGGATGGATGGTCAGTTTATATTGCACATCGGCTTTTAAGCTCTGGTTTGTTAATATTTATTTGAGTTAATTTATTTATTTAATTGTTATTGGTATTTATGTATGTTAATTTGAAATGCTGGTATTTTTAGTGATTTTTTGTTGGGGGGGGGGGGGGGGGGGGGGGGGTGTTTTTGGAGTTTGTTAGGGGACAGTAGGGGTGGGACGATGGTGGTTGTGTGGCGGGTGGAGGGGGGGAGTGTGGGGTAGGGGTGGGAAGTGGATGGGAGGTTGGGGGTGGTGGGGGTGGGGTTAGTTGGAGGATAGGGAGGCGGGAGCGAGGGGGGGGAGAGGGAAGGTCCGGGCGGTCGGCCTGGGGGAGGAGAGAGGAAGGAGAGGTTGAGAGGGAAGAGAAGGGAAATAGGAGGGAGGAGAGGGCACGAGGAGGGCGAGGAAGGTGATAATAAAGCGTGGGGATTGGGACGGTAGGAGAGAGGGGGAGGGAAGATGAGGAGGAGGGAAGAGGGAGGATGATAAGAGGGGGCCCGCCTCGAGAGGGAAGGGGAGAAGGAGGCGCACAGGATAGGGGAATGGGGGGGAGGGCGAGAAAAGCTGGGGGACTATCGCAGGGAGAGGACTTTGATAAAGGGGGGCGGGAGGTTTATAGAGAATTTTTAAAGGGGCAGGAGGAAAGGAAAGGGGAGAAGGTGAATTGGGGGAAAGGGGGAGGAGGAAAGGTTCGATGAGAAGTTGAGACACAAGGAAAGAGGGGGGTGGCCAGAAAAAAGGGGGAGGTGATAGGGGATAAGAAAAAAGCGAGAATTACGCTGGAGAGAGGGGGAAACGGCCGGAAGGCAGAGGTGAATGCAGCCAGACGGAGATTAGGAGTAGAAATTGTAAAGAGTGGAGGATAAGAAAGCAGGGAAAGAGGGACGATGAGACGGAGAAACAGAGGTGCGGACAAGGGAGATGGATGAAGAGAGCGAGAGCGCGCGAGGAACTGCGATGATTAAAGAAGGGATGGGACAAGAGCAGGAAAAGGGGCAATGTTGGAAGGAGAGGAGAGCGAGGGACAGGGGAGCAAGGCACAGGGATTATATAGAGAGAGGAGAGAAAGATGAGGAAAAAGGAGATGAAAACGAGCGAAGCAGGAGAAATAGAAGGGGACGGGAGGATGCTCAGCGGGGGAGAGAACGCGAAGGAACAGGAGGATGAAAAACGAGAGGAGGGAACGCGAATGAAAGGAAATGGGAATAGAGAGAGAGGATAGGAGGGGGAACGCTGGAGGCACAGGGATTGGATAAAGCGAGAGGGAACAGAAAGTAGGGAAAGGAGATGATAAGACGAGCGGCGCGCGAAGCGGCAGGGCTGAATCAGAGAGAGGGGACAGAGAACGGGCAAGGAGGATGCATACGAGAGTAGAGCGAGAGAGAAAGGCATGAGGAAAGGAGATGATAAAGAGAGTAGGGAAAAAGAGAGAAGGGAAAGGAGAAGACCCGCGCGAGAGAAGCGAGAAGGAAGGAGGATGGTAAGAGAGAGAGAGAGAGAGAAGGAACGGAGAATTTGATAAAAAGAGAGAGCGCTGGCCGGCTAAGGAACAGGAGATGGGATGGAGAAGATAGGAGAACAGGGCGGAGGAAAGGCGCTTGATAAAACGGAGCGAGAGAAGGAGGAGGAAAGGGAGCTGGATACAGCGATGCGAGACGCAGACGGAAAGGAGATTATAAAAGGAGAAGAGAAAGAGAGGGCAAGGAGCAGTCAAAGCGGAGGCGAGTCAGCGGCCGTGAAAAGGCGGATGCAAATACATCGGGGCGACGGAGCGCGGACGGAGAAGTAAGGGGTGAGATGAACTAAGTGCGAGCACGCGAAGGAAAGGAGTATGGCTCCAAGAGAGAGTACCGAGTGAAGTAAAGGAGGATTGAAGGCAGCCTCGTTGCCCTGCTCGCCTGTAAAGGCGTGGATCAAGAGCGTCTGTCTGGGAGCAGTGACGGTAAGGGGAGCCTGTGCACACCCGATCTCGCGAGGATGAAGCGCAAGGAAAGGAGAATTATTTATGTACCGAGAGTAGCGGCGTGAAAGGACATGCATAACGGCGAAGATAAGAAGAGAACGAGAAGGACAGGAGATTGGAAACATACCGCCGCGAGTGCTACAGCGGCGAAGAGATGCGATGGGATATGGGGAGCGAGAGCCGAGCAGGGGAGAGGCGGTTGGTGGGTGAAGAGAGGAGAGAGAGAGAAATGAAAGGAGGATGAACAAGAGAAAGCAGAAGGCAAGGCGGGAATGGATAAAAGAGCGGAGGAAAGAAGGCAGGGAACAGGGAGATGAAATCGCGAGGAGAAAGAGAAGGAAAGGAGCTGCAACAGAGGATAGAGAAAGAGAAGGGAAAGGAGGCTGCAAAAGTAGCGAGCGGGGGGACAGTACGAATGACATGGGGATGACACATACCGGCTGAGATGCAGAACAGAGAAGGACAGGAGGATTGATGAAGAGAGAGAGGACATCGAAGGAAAGGAGCAGCATCACAAGAGAGACGCGAAAGGCAGGTCTGGAGATGATAAAGGAGAGAGGAGAAAGCAGAGGAAAGGGAGATGCTAAAGAGAGAGAGAAAGGGCTAAGGAAAGGCAGATGCATCCAAGAGAGACGAGAGAGGAGAGAAGGAAAAGGGAGAATTGAAAATAAGCGCGAGAGAAAGGAGAAGGAAAGGAGATGGGGATAAAGGGAGACGCGGCAAGGGAAAAAAGGGGGAGAATGAGAAAGAGAGAGAGAAAGGAGCAGGAAAGGGCTATGTTAAAGAGAGAGAGTAAGGGGGAAGGAAAGGAGATTGCTAAAGAGAGAAGGGGAAGCAGGGGAACGGAGGATTGACAAATACGGGTGAGAACGCGGCGAGAGACTGCAAGGGGGATATGGAAGAGCGGCGCTAGAGAAAGGGAGGACACTGAGCATTGAAGACGAGAGAGAAGGAGCGCGCGGCATGGGATGGATAAACAGCGCAGCGAGGCAGGAATGGAGGAACGGCTGCTTCTGGCCGAGTCGCGCTAGAGAGTACTGAAAGGCTATGTCAGCCGTTAGCGCACTCTCTCCCTCTTAGTCCACTGCTCATTTTTCCAAACCTCTCTCTCTCCCTTCTCCCTTCCTTTTTCATCCACCTCCTCTCTCTCACTTCTCCTTTCCCTTTCTATCCACCCTCTTCTCTCCCTCTTCCTTCCCTTTCATCACCCCCTCTTCTTCTCCCTTTTTCTCTTTCCCTTTCAATCAACCCTTCTCTCTCCCTCTCCTTCCTTCTATCACCTCTCTCTCTCTTCTCTTTCCCTTTCATCACCCCTTTCTTTTACTCTTTCTCCCTTCCTTTTTCCTTTTCATCAACCCTCTCTCTCTCCCTCTCTTCCTTCTCAACAATCACCCTCTCTCTTCTCCCTCTCCTTCCCTTATTCAATCCCACCCTCTCTCACTTTCTCTCTCTTCCTTTTCATCCACCCTCTCACTCTCCCTCTCCTTCCTTTTCATACCTTCTCCCTCTCCTTCCCTTTCAAACCCCCCTTACTCTCACCTCTCCTTCTTTTTCATCACATTATTTTCTTCCCTCTCCTTTTCTCCTCCACCCTCTTTCTCTTCCTTCTCTTCCCTTTTCATCCTAATCATTTTCCTCTTTATCTCCTTCCTCTTCCCTTACTTCATCCTCTTCTCTATTTCCCTCTTTTTTTTCCCTTTTATATTCATCCTCCTTCTCTCTCTCTCTCTCTCTTCCCTTCCTAACACCCTCTCTCTCTCCTCAATATTCCCTTCCTAATTCAATTTCTCTATCTCTCCTCTCTCTCTTTCCCTTTCATTTCATCCTCTCTTTCTCTCCCTCTTCTGCCTTTCATCACCCTTCTCTCTCTCTTCTCTCCTTTCTTTCATCACCCTCTCTCTTTCCCTCTCCTTCCCTTCCCTTCCCCAAATTCACACTCCCCTCCCTCCTTCCTTCTCATCCCTCTCCCTCTCCCTCTCCCTTCCTTCTTCATTTAAAACCCCCTTCCCCTCTTTCCTCTTCTCTTTTCCTTCTTCACTCTTTTCTCTCCCCTCTTTCCTTCCCTTCTCATTCCCCCTCTCTTTTCCTTTTCCCTTCTCATCGCCCTCTCTCTCTCCCCCTCCTTCCCTTCTCATCACCCCTCTCTCTTCCTTTTTCTCCTTTCCCTTCTCATCACCCTTTCTCCCTTTCTCCTTCCCCCTCATTCACCTCTCTCTCTCTTCCCTCTCCTTTCTTCTCTTATCCTCTTCCTCCCTTTTTCTTCCTTTCCCTTCTCCATTCCCCTCTCTCTCCTTCCCTTCTCATCACCCTCTCTCTCTCCCTCTCCTTCCCTTCTCATCACCCTCTCTCTCTCTCCCTCTCCTTCCCTTGCATCCCACCTCTCCCATCTCCCTTCCTTCCCTTTTCATCACCCTCTCTCTCTTCCCCCTCCTTTCCCTTCTCATCACCCTCCTCCCTCCCTTTTCCTTCCTTCATTTACCCCCCTCTCTCTCCCTTTCCTTCCCTTCTTTAAACACCCTCTCTCTCTTCCTCTCCCTTTCCCTTCTCAATTCAACCCCCTCCTTCCCTCTCCTCCCTTTCTCATCACCCTCTCTCCTTTCCCTTTTCTTCTTCCCCTTCTCAAAACCCCCACCCTTCTCTCTTTTTCTCTTCCTTTCCCTCTTCATCACCTCTTCTCTCTCCCTTTTCCCTTTACACTCACCTCTCCCTCTCCTTCCCTTCTCATCACCTCTTCTTCTTTTCCCCCTTTCCTTTACCCTTTTCTCCCCTCTCACTCTCCCCTTTCCTCCATCTCCCAAAACCACTCTTACATCTCCCTCTTCCTTTCATCATCTTTTCTCTCTCCTCTCCTTTTCCCCTTTTCATCATTCTCTCCTCTCTTCTCCTCTTCTTTCCCTTTCATCACCCTCTCTCTCTCTCTCTCCTTCCCTTATCATCACCCTTTCCCCTTTTCTCCCTTCATCTTCCCTTTATCACTCCTTTTCCTCCTCCTTTTTCTTTCCTTCTCATCAACCTCTTCTTCTTCCCCCCTCTTCTTTCCTTCCCTCCCTCCTCTCTTTCCCCCTCCTCCCTTTCCCCATTCCCCCTCTTTTCTCTCCCTTTTCCTTCCTTCTTTATCCCCCCTCCTCTCTCTTTCCTCTCCTTCCTTCTCCATCAACCCCCTCTTCTTCTCCTTTCTTCCCCTTTTCATCACCCCTCTTTCTTCTCCTCTCCTTTCCCCTTTTCTCTCCCACTCTCTCTCTCCCTTTTCCTTCCTTTCTCATCACCCTTCTCCTTCTCTCCTCTCCTTCCTTCTCATACCCTCTCTCTCTCCCCTCTCCTTTTTCCTTCTCATCACCCTCTCTCTTCTTCCCTTCCTTCCCTTTTTTTTCCACCTCTTTTCTTTTCCTCTCTCTCCTTTCCTTCTCATCACCCTCTCTCTCTCTCTCCTTCCCTTCCCTTCTCATCACCCTCTCTCTCTCCCCTCTCCTTCATTTCATCACCTCCTCTCTCCCCTCACTCTTCCCTTTTCATCACCATCTCTCTCACCTCTCTTCCCTTACCATCACCTCTTCTATCCCTCTATGCTTAACATGTTCATCACCCTCTCTCTCTCCCTCTCCTTCCCTTCTCATCACCCTCTCTCTCTCCCTCTCCTTCCCTTCTCATCACCCTCTCTCTCTCCCTCTCCTTCCCTTCTCATCACCCTCTCTCTCTCCCTCTCCTTCCCTTCTCATCACCCTCTCTCTCTCCCTCTCCTTCCCTTCTCATCACCCTCTCTCTCTCCCTCCCTCCCCCTCCCCCTCTCTCTCTCCCTCTCCTTCCCTTCTCATCACCCTCTCTCTCTCTCTCTCCTTCCCTTCTCATCACCCTCTCTCTCTCCCTCTCCTTCCCTTCTCATCACCCTCTCTCTCTCCCTCTCCTTCCCTTCTCATCACCCTCTCTCTCTCCCTCTCCTTCCCTTCTCATCTCCCTCTCTCTCCCCCTCTCCTCCCCCTCTCATCACCCTCTCTCTCTCCCTCTCCTTCCCTTCTCATCACCCTCTCTCTCTCCCTCATCTTCCCTTCTCATCACCCTCTCTCTCTCTCCCTCATCTTCCCTTCTCTTCATCTTCTCTCTCCCTCTCCTTCCCTTCTCATCACCCTCTCTCTCTCCCTCTCCTTCCCTTCTCATCACCCTCTCTCTCTCTCCCTCTCCTTCCCTTCTCATCACCCTCTCTCTCTCTCTCCCTCTCCTTCCCTTCTCATCACCCTCTCTCTCTCCCTCTCCTTCCCTTCTCATCACCCTCTCTCTCTCCCTCTCCTTCCCTTCTCATCACCCTCTCTCTCTCTCCCTCATCTTCCCTTCTCTTCATCTTCTCTCTCCCTCTCCTTCCCTTCTCATCACCCTCTCTCTCTCTCTCTCTCCTTCCCTTCTCATCACCCTCTCTCTCTCCCCCTCTTGTTCCTTCATTCTTCCCATTTTATAGTTTCCTCCTTGAGTCCCTTTTCCTAATCCTTCTTCATCTTCTGCCATTTATCTTCAAAGACAATACATAATGAAGGCATGTAGAGAGGAATTCCTTCGAGCATAATGCTGGAAGCTTTAAACTTTAATCATTAAGAAAATAATGTAAACTTCATCGCAATCAGCAGAGGGAATCACAAAGCCAAAAAGACAAAGACAAAAAAACAAAAAACAAAGAAAAAAACAAAGACAGAAAACAAACAAAGACAACAAAAAAGACAAAAAAAAGAAACATAGACAAAAAAACACAAATCACGACGTCCCATAAATTCCCTTTGCGTGATGCGAAACAACAAAATCAAAGAAAGAGAGAAGGAAAATACATAAAGAAGAAGGAGAATGGATAAAGCCAAAAAAGAAAAAAAGAAAAAAAAGCCCCCCTCAAAAAAAAAAAAAAAAAAAAAAAAAAAAAAATCAGAGGCGAGTCCCAAGCCAAAGAGAATACCAACAGAGTCTCAGAACACATAAGTAACCCCTTCATTGACTCTCCTCTCCTTCCTTCCTTCCATCCTTCCATTCTTAAAACAAGGGGCCCGACACTCCTAAGACTGCAATCCTTTCCCCCGAGAGAGAGAGAGAGAGAGAGAGAGAGAGAGAGAATGGAGGAGAGAGAGAGAGAGAGAGAGAGAGAGAGAGAGAGAGAGAGAGAGAGAGAGAGAGAGAGAGAGAGAGAGAGAGAGAGCTCGGTTGATACGCTAAGGATATCATTCTCTTCTGTTGCATCTGTCTACTTATATAACTCCATTATGCAATGCAGGAGAGTGTCCGCTTATTCATGATTTTAGATTTGTTCCCTTGATGATCCAACTGTATATATGCATACAAAGCCGAATCCATAATGCATACATACAGTATACATCTATCTGCGAAAATACGTGGCAAATAAACACATAAATACGACTCACACGTTATATGGCTATAGGACTTGGCACAGAGAGAGAGAGAGAGAGAGAGAATGAAAGGATTTAGGACACAG
>NW_028234408.1:48148584-48156084 GCF_977035675.1 Penaeus japonicus | reverse complement strand
TATATATATTATATAATATATCTATATATATCCCCTTTGTTCATACAGTACATACATATCCTTTTCATGAACCTAAATACAGACCAAATGCACACTAAATAATAACAACCGTATAATACGATCGCTCTCCAAACCACATTTCTTACATACAATCCTTATATACAACACAAAGAACCTTATACTGTACCGCAGATCAAGTGGTTTATTCTTGCCCAGGCATATACTGAGCCAAAGGGCATAATGCTGTACTGGTATATATCTCTCTACCGTGTAAATGATATATAAGCCCAGCGTCCATGACAATATTCTAATATTGGTGTGATGTTCTCGAGAAACTGAATTGTATCAATCTCTAACCTCCCCAACTCCCCCCTATCCCCCACCCCACCCCCCAACCTCCACCCACCACCCCCACCCCCCACTCCAACCCACCACCCCCATCAACCACCCCCATCCCCTCACCCCCCACTCCCCCATCGCTTTTATCCTAAAAAAATTACAGCACATATTCTTATCTTCTCTAATCTTCTCTGCATCTACTCTCACTTTCCATCTTTCTATCATTTTTTTTCTTCATGCCTACCTTTCTATCTTTTGTTTCCCCTTCCCCCCTCTCTTTCTGCCTATCTCTGTCTCATTCTCTCTTTCAGTCTCTGTCTGTCTCTCTCTCTCTCTCTCCATCTCTCTCTCTCTCTCTCTCTCTCTCTTTCTTTCTCTCTCTCTCTCTCTCTCTCTCTCTCTCTCTCTCTCTCTCTCTCTCTCTCTCTCTCTTTCTTTCTCTCTCTCTCTTTCTTTCTCTCTCTCTCTCTCTCTCTTTCTCTCTCTCTCGCCCACACTGCATGGCTACCGTTCACTCCTCTTTGCTTCCCTCCCCCCCCTCTCGCTCTTCCTCCCTCCCTTCTTCATTCCCTCCATTTTTCTCTCACTCTCTTTCTCTCTCTCTCTTGGTCTCTCTCTCTCCCCCCCTCCCCCCTTCTCTCTCTCTACCTCCCTCCCCCCCTCTCTCTCTCGCTCACTCTTTGCATGTCACTTTCTCACTCCTAAACCCTATCTTTTTCCTCTTTTCCTACTCTATTTTTCCCGCTCTCTCTCTCTCTCTCTCGCTATGTGGCTTCCTCATGTGAAACCACCATCAATCTAAAGGACATGTTTACATATGCGTATACATGCACATAGGCGAACAAAGACATATTCATACAAGTACATAGAATACTATGACTCCTTCTTCCCTAAAATGCTATACAACATGCACTATGAGTCATCTGTCAACAAATTTACATGTGCACATGTGAATTTCAAAGTAAGTACATGTGACAAATATTTATCCAGAACCAAACATTCACACTTTTCTTTACAAAATAGCAGATAACACGCACAGGCACACAATTAATAATACTCACTCACACACACAAACACTCAAAAACAACAACAAAAACAACAACAACAACAATAACAAAAAACAAACAAACAAAAAAAACACGCACACCAAAAACCAACTCAACTAATCACACGCACACAACCAACCACAAAAAAAAATAAAAAAAATAAAAACCACTTAACTACACAACCAACTCACGCAAACGCACGCAAACAAGCAACGCAAGCCAAACGCACGCACACAAAGCACACCGCATACCAGAACGCGTCCAGCCCAGCCTCCCCGACATACTTGGAAACACATGCGCATAAATTACAGACGTGCATGCGAACTCACAAATATTCTTCATTTAAGCATACGGTCTGACACGGAGTCGAGGGAACGTCCCGCTAACAACATGAATATATATATATATGTGTGATCTCGGATCTAAGCGGAAATAATGGTGGGTGAACCGACCGCCCCCGCCCGCCCCCGCCCGCCCCTCTCACCCCACCCTTCCTTCCGGCTGTGGGTGGGTGGGGTTGGGGTTGGTAGGTGGGTGGGGTTGAGGTTAGGTGGGGTTAGCAGGTGGGTTAGATTGGGGTGGGGTTGGGGTTGGTAGGTGGGGTTAGCAGGTGGGTTAGGTTAGGGTAGGTGGGGTTAGCAGGTGGAGGGGGTTGGTAGGTGGGTGAGGTTGGGGTAGGTGGGGTTAGCAGGTGGGTGAGGTTAGGGTAGGGGGGTTAGCAGGTGGATGAGGTTAGGGTAGAAGGGGTTAGTAGGTGGGTGAGGATAGGGAGGAGGGGGTTGGTAGGTAGGTGAGGTTGGCGTCAGTAGGTGGTTGGGGTTGGTAGATGAAGTGAGGTTGTGTTAAGGTGCGGTTGTTAAGTAGGGTAGGTTGGATTAGACTAAATGTGAGGTTGGTAAGCAAAAGGGGGTTCGCTAGGGTTGGGGTAGGTGGGGTTGGATAAGGGGGGGGGGTCGGAGCAGGGGAAGGGGCCAAGTGATCGGATCAGGTGTTCTTGTTTTGTGATTTTTTTTCTTTCAGTAAAAAGAAAAGATGAAAATGTAATTCAACTGATAAGCTTTGGTGTTTTGTGTAGTAGTTGCCAATGGAGTTTATCTCTCTCTCTCTCTCTTTCTCTCTCTCTCTCTTTCTCTCTCTATCTCCCTCTCTCTCTTCTTCTCTCTGTTTCAGCCCCCCCTTTCTTTCATTTTTTTTCTCTCTCTCACTGTCTGCCTCTCTCTTTCTCTCCTTCTCTCTGTCTCAGCCCCCCCTCCCTCTCTCTTTCTCTCTGCATTTCTTCTAAGTATTGATGTAGTGTTGCAAGTAATAACATTAATCTATGATGGCTGTGCTCATCATAGCTCGCTCTGCCGTTGTTGCAATGTCTAAAGGGAATCGATGTTGGATATGATTGCCTTGGGATTGCACCGGATCTTGCTAACGAAACATTTGCGAGATTAACAACGTTATTTTGGGTCACAGGGCTAACGACTCTTTTGAACCTTAGTCAACAATAACATCTTGCAGGGATTATTTGCCTCTGTTGTTTAACGTAAATCATAAGGCTCTTTTCAAGCTACGTTGCATTTCTCTTGATTTTCATCATATATATATATATATATTTTTTAAATTCTTGTGTATCTATTTCACACAGTTATCATGTTCATCGACTTGTATCTTTACTTTTAGATACGATGGATATAAGCGAACGAAAAGGGATGCTGCTCTACTATTGATAGTATAGCATTCATTAATAAATAAAATTCTGATTAACAGATGATTAGGTAAATAAACTCACATGCTGGAAAACACAAATTACCGAATGAATAAATGATAAATGATAAACATACCAGCAAGTGAACATGGAAATTGATAGCATGTAAATCAAAAGATTTTCTCGTGAAAGATGCTCAGCCGTTTCCAATTTTTACGTGTATCTTTTTTTTTTTTTTTTTTTTTTTTGATGAACTTGGTACCACTGATACTGTTGTTATTATCATTTTTTCACTTATTAATCATATTATATTTTTTATGTTTGTAACATGTTATTCGAAACCTTTGTTTTATTCTTCATTTCCATTTATATCAGAGAGAATCTTATTAATTTTAATCTTTCCTCTTTAACAAATAATCTTGAAAATTCTGTTCCGTATTCAGCCTTGATTATTCGGTAAATGGTGTGTTAATGTTGAGATTTAATGACACCTTAGTATTTAGCTCGTACGTTTATTCATCTCGTACGGAGGGAAGAGGGAGATAGTAATGATAGATTAGTAACTTTTTGGGGGTGAGGAGGTGGTGATAGTAGGATAGTGAGTATTTTAGGAATGACTAGGTTATAGAGGTATAGTGAATATGGGTGGTAACGTGGGATAAAGTTGAGAGAAGGAAGAACTAGGAGGACGAAAAGAAGAGAAAAGGGGAAAGGGAAACAGCTTAAAGAAAAAAGGAAAAGGACTAGATCGGAGCGGCGGGGGTAAGACGCAGGGGTAGGCGCAGAAGGCGGGAAAGGTGTGTTGAGAGATCGAGAAGGGGAGCAGCAGAGGACAATACAGAGAGCGTAATAGAGGCAAGAACGGAGAGATAAGAGAAGAAATAAGGAAGAGATAAGAGAAAAATTGCTGCTGTTTTAGGAGGTGTGCATTAAGAAGAGGAAAAGGGGAAAGAAAGAAAGAAGAGATAGGGGAAGCCTAGGAATCCAACAAACCCAATCTTCCCCTTCTCTTTCTCTTCCTACTCCTCTCACTCTCCTCCTCTTTCTTCTCTCACACTCACTTCTCATCTCCCGCTTCCCTTCTCTTACCTCACTTCCCTCCTTCCTCTCACCTCTCCGTATCCCTCTCTCCCTTCTCTTCAATTCTTCTCCCTCCTTCCTCTTCCCCTTCTCCCTACCTCCATCCTCTCATCCCTACCTCCACTCACCGCTCACACCCTCCCTCCTCTTCCCCTTCCCCTTATCCCTCCCTCCCTCCTTCCTCTCACCTCTTCTCCCTCCCTCCTCTCACCTCTCCTCCCTCCCTCCTCTTCCCCTTCTCCCTCCCTCCCTCCTCCTCTTCCCCCTCCCCTTATCCCCTTATCCCTCCCTCTTTCCCCTTATCCCTCCCTCCTCCTCTCACCTCTCCTCCCTCCCTCCTCTTCCCCTTCTCCCTCCCTCCCTCCTCCTCTTCCCCCTCCCTTTATCCCCTTATCCCTCCCTCCTCCTCTCACCTCTCCTCCCTCCCTCCCCTTCCCCTTCTCCCTCCCTCCTTCCCCTTCTCCTTCCTTCCCTCCTCTTCCCCTTCCCTCTTCTTCCCCTTCTCCCTCCCTCCCTCCTCTCACCTCTCCCTCCCCCCTCCCATCCACATTACCACCACGTCTCATCAGATACCGACGATTACCATTCCAAACAAGCCATCTCAATCTCTATGAACGTCTATCATAAATTCAAAACAAACGCACTGCGCTTCAGATCCCTATATCGTAATAATTCTAATGGCCGTCTGCCATTAAATTATGTAAAACCTTGCTTCAATCCTTCCCTTACCCCCCCTCTCACCCCCACCCCCGCCCCACTAGCGCCCTACCTACCCTACCACCCACACCACATCTTTATATCTCTACTCCCTCCCCCTCCTCCTTTTTTTTATATACTTGTTGCCCTCTCCCTCCCTCTCTCTCTCTCTCTCTCTCTCTCTCTCTCTCTCTCTCTCTCTCTCTCTCTCTCTCTGCATATCTTTTCCTCACTCATTTTTTTTCTTCTCATCTCTACCAATCCTATGTTGCTCTCCCTCTCCTCCCCTCCCCCTCCCACTTTCCTTCTTTCTTTTTATTTCTTTCACTTCTTCTCCTTTTCTACATGCCTTTGTCTCTTCCTCTTTTTCCCTCTTCCATCTCATCCTTCCTCTCCTCCCTCTCGTTCTTCATCTTCTTCTTTCTCGTTCTCGTTCTCCTTCTCCCTCTCTCCTATCCCTTTCATGGCCCCCCTTTTCTTGTTTACTCTCTCCCATTCCCTACTCTCCCCACCTTCATTCCCCTCTCTTTCTCTTCCTTCCCTCTACCCTGCCACACCCTCACCCTCCTCCCTCCCTCTCTTCATATCTCTCTCTCTCTCTTCCCCCTTCCCACTTCCACTACCCTCCCTCTCTCACAATCTCTCCCTCTTGTCTCCCTTCTCTCCCTCCCTCTCTTCCTATCTCTCCATCTTTCCTCCCTCTCCGCCCTTTCTCTTTTCCTATCTCTTCTCCTTCCCCTTAGCCTTCCCTCTTCCCCCCCTAACCCCCTACCTCTTTTCCTGTCTCTTTTTTTCCCTCCTCTCCCTCCCTATCTCTTCCTATCTCTCCTTCTTCCCCTCTACCCCTTCCCTCCCTTTCTTTCCATCCCTCCCTCTTCCCTCTATCCCGTCCTATTTCTCTTCCCCTTCTCCCTCTCTTCCTATCCCTCCCTCTTCCCTCTATCCCTTCCTATTTTTCCTCCCCTACTCCCTCTCTTCCTATCTCTCCCTCTCCCTCTCTTCCTATCCCTACCACTCTCCCTCTTCCCTCCCTTCCTCTCCCTCTCTTCCTATCTCTCCCTCTCTCTCTTTCTATGTCTCCTCCCCTTCTCCCTCTCTTCCTATCCCTCCCGACCTCTCCTCCTTCCCTCCCCCTCACCCACCCTCACTCCAATCCCCACCCCCCTTCCCCTCTCCCCCCATCTCTCTCTCTCTCTCTCTCTCTCTCGTTCCCAATACCGCAGCCTCCAACTAGCGGCGAATATCACCCGTAACGGGCCGCGTGTCTGAGTATTACCCGACCGAATATTCCTCATCGGGCTATTCTTTTGAGCCTTCGGAATCTCCCGCGGAGCCTTATCTTCCTCTGAAGTTCCTCTGGCTAATAGTCCCAACTTTATAATGCCGGAGACTATCTGCGGTCCAGGGTTAACGCTGGGTGGACTGTGGTACGGTACGGCGTGGTGTGGTGTGGTGTGGTGTGGTGGACTGTGGTACGGTACGGTGTGGTGTGGTGGACTGTGGTACGGTGTGGTGTGGTGTGGTGGACTGTGGTACGGTGTGGTGTGGTGTGGTGGACTGTGGTACGGTGTGGTGTGGTGTGGTGTGGTGTGCTGTGGTGGACTGTGGTACGGCGCGGTATGGTGTGGTGTGGTGTGGTGTGGTGGACTGTGGTACGGTGTGGTGTGGTGTGGTGTGGTGTTCTATGGTGGATTTCGAGGGAGTTTGGGGATTGTGGTAATGGTGTTGGGGGTTGGGGATTGTGGTAATGGTGTGATGTTGGGGGTTACATGTGATGGTGAGTGCTTTTGCTGTATGGTGGCGGTATGGTGCAGTGTAGTGGATCGGGAGTTTGAAGACTGACAGTAGTGTGGTGCTGGAAATAAACATGTAGCTGGATGAACGGCTAGCTTGTGGTGCGGTATAGTGCTTGAGTATTTGATTAGAAGGATTGTAACAATAGTGTGACGCGGATCCACTTAGCTATGGTGAAAGTAATAGGATATAGTGATGCTATGTATTTACTTTGTTGTATTGTGGCAGTGGCTGTGGAGTATAGACACCCTATATAACCTTTAGTGACAAGATTTACCTTTATATAGTGCAGCTATAGTGACGTCAATTTATTCATCCAATAATAACTAGTTAATTTCGTTCATATCATACTTTAAACAAAAATAACAAGATAAATAACCAAAAACACTATCATACGCCAAGTATGACAAAGCACACTAGTTTTGGTCACTATGGTAATTTTTTTTCTCGCCAGTTTGTTATGGTGAACGAAGCTTCGCCGTCACAATACAACACACGAACCCCCAAACGTATGTATATATACACTGCACTGTACGCAACTCTGCAAGAAATCACCACCATAACCGGCCAGCGCATAAAGGTAATCATTTATCACAGCGGCACCAACCTTCGCACAGACGGGGGAGGGAGGGAGGGAGGGAGGGGGGTGGAGAACAAGGAGGGAGGGAGGGAGGGAGGGAGGGGGGTGGAGAACAAGGAGGGAGGGAGGGAGGGGGGTGGAGAACAAGGAGGGAGGGAGGAAGGGAGGGGGGTGGAGAACAAGGAGGGAGGGAGGGAGGGGGGTGGAGAACAAGGGGGGAGGGAGGGGGTGGAGAGCAAGGAGGGAGGGAGGGAGGGGGGTGGAGAGCAAGG
>NW_028234408.1:48128584-48133584 GCF_977035675.1 Penaeus japonicus | reverse complement strand
AGAGAAAGAAAACAATTGAAAAAAAAAATACGAATAGGGTAATGATAAATAGATAATCAAGAGGAGGGTGAAGCAAAGAAGTGAATAAACAAGAAGGCATAGAGAGGGATAGGAGATAATAAGAAGGAAAGAGAAAGAAACGGGGAGGGGGGGGAGGGAGAAAGGAAACGAAAAGGGTAAGTGGGGTGGGGGGGAGAATAGAAATGAGGAGGGGAGCAAAAGGGAAAGAGAGAGAGAAAAAGATAAAAAAAAGGGGGGAGGGGAGAGGAGGGGAGGGGAGGGGAGAGGGATAGGAAAAGGGGTGTGTGTCGGGGGTTAGGGTGTGTGTGGGGGGGTGTGGGGGGGTCAATACAAAACGACGGAGATATAGAGTGTTTACGGAGCCTCCTTCTCACTTACAATGGCGAGTGTTTGAAATGTAAACGAATGAGTTTAAATCATAGATCACCATTGAGTCCGAGAAAAGAAAGAGGGAAGGGAAAGAATGGAAGAGGAAAGAATTAAATATATATATAGCCCCGTCATGTTCAGGCGAACGCACGCCCGCACGCCCGCACGCACGCACGCCCGCACGCACAGACGCTTACACTCGGGGAATGAGATACATAGATACATAAACACACACACACACACTTCTATAGACTCATAAACACAAACAAACAAAGACAAACAATTGTACATGCACAGACACACACACACACATACACAACACACACATAAAGAAAAACAAACACATACACTAACACACACAAACAGACAGACACAAGCAACACACAGACAGACAAACAAACACACACACACATACACACACACACACACACCGATCCCCCTGCCTCACCTACCCCCCCCCCCCCCCCCCCCCAAAAAAAAAAAAAAAAAAAACAGCATTGGGCTCATTTTAGATGAAGAACAAAGCCTGAAAATCTGAAATATAATTCAGAAATAATGACATTTGGAATAAAACATTCATTCTCGCCGATAAAGAATACGAAGTTGATTCCATTATTGAGCATTTTCATATGTCATGGAATCATGAGTTATCATGAAATCCGTCCTCTAACTCGAGTATGTGCATATTCATACATAATTTTCCATTAAAGCTATATTTGAAATCTAGTCCGGGTTAGGAAGGAAATTAATAAAGAAATAAATCTATAGATTCAAAGAAATAGATAAAATCTCATTATTATTATTTTTTTCTCTCAAAATGTTGAAATGGCAAAACGAATAACAACGATAATGATAATTATCATTGCATAAACTTCCGTAATTACTTTCTTAAGTGGATTTATCTCTAAACCGTTTTTTTTTTGTTTTTTTAGAGAACAATAAATGACAAGGAATATACAATTACGAAAGAAGAAAAATATGAGATTTTGTTTAATGACTATTTTTTTTTCTTTTCTTTTCTTTTCTTTTTCAACGCATTGCTGAAATCTTTCTTCCTCTTCCACTGATTATTCACATGAGGAGTGTCTTCATACTATTTATGTATGTACTTATGTATGTATATGTGTATGCATACACACACACACACACACACACACACACACACACACACACACACACACACACACACACACACACACACACTGAAACACACACTCACACATATGTATATATATATATATATATATATATATATATATATATATATATATATATATATATGTATGTATGTATGCATGTATGTATGTATTTATGTATCAATATACCTATATGTATAATATATATATATATATATATATATATATATATATATATATATATATATATATATATATATATATATATATATATGCACACACACACACACACACACACACACACACACACACAACACACACCCATAACTAAACAAAAACCAAACCCATAACCCTATACATAAAAAACAAAACCATATAAAACCAAAAACAATTAAAAAAAAAACAAAACCAAAAACAAAAATCAACAACTATACATATTCAAGACACCTCGTTTTCAGGAAAGGGAACCCCGTTTTCTATGCGGCGCACCAGCACAACCATCAAGAATGTTTTGACATCTGCGTTCGTCGGATATCTGTTAGCAATGCGGAAAAACGCGGACGAGAAAAGACTCTTACAAAAACGGCTTGCTAGTCGGGGCTTTTTATCTGGGCTGAGTCATTTGAATGCATGGCAAGAGACAATAAGGCTAAATTCCTCTGCTATCTGTTAGGTGGGGACGCAAAACTAGAAGAGAAAAAAAGAAAGAAAGAAAATATAAACAGAAAAGAGAGAGAGAGAGAAAAAAGAAAAGTGCCTTTATATCTGAGATTTCTTAGTTCTGAACGAGAGAGAGAGAGAGAGAGAGAGAGAGAGAGAGAGAGAGAGAGAGAGAGAGAGAGAGAGAGAAAACAAAATAAAGTAAGAAAGCACAAAGTGAGAAAACACACACAATCGCACAGACACACACACACACACAAACAAAAAACACACATTAAAAAAAACACAAAAAAAAACACACACATCTCGTCCATCACGGAGCTAAGTGGCAGATAGCAATATTTCCCCAGTATTACGTTTCTTGAAGTTCTGCTCGTTTCTCCTTTATCATCGTCTCTCAGCGTCTAATTTCTCAAAGATACTTTTCATGGGAAAGAAGTGTGTTGTTATTCTGCCACTGCTATCTTAATCTCATAATCACAACAAGACTTTGATGTAATTTGCTGTTTGAGTCTGATGATCTGACTCCGTGGAAGGGAGGAGAAAGCGGAGGTTAGGAGAGAAAGCGGAGGTTAGGAGAGAAAGATAGAGAGTGAGAGAGAGTGAAAAAGAGAGAGAGAGAGAGAGAGAGAGAGAGAAAGAGAGAGAGAGAGAGAGAGAGAGAGAGAGAGAGAGAGAGAGAGAGAGAGAGAGAGAGAGAGAGAGAGAGAGAGAGAGAGAGAGAGAGAGAGAGAAAGAGAGAGAGAGAAAGAAAGATAGATAGATAGACAGATAGATAGAGAGATAGAGAGAGAGAGAGAGAGAAGACCGATATAGAGAAAGAGCGAGACATAGACAGACAGACAATCGGATAGAGTGACAGAAATAGAACGCATAGCCTTCACAGTAGAACAAACACCATATCTCCCAAAAGACGGATTCAAACCCACACAGGAACACCAAGCAAATTCTCAACACTGTATCCAACCACCATAAGCTCTATAGGACGTTGAAGTAGTATGTAAGATCAATACAAACCTTCTTTCTTTCTATCTATATATATTATTTTGTGTAAGAAAAAAAAGAAAGAAAAAAGGAAGAAAGAAACACGATTAGGTATAACGGATCAAACGAAATGAAATATTCCGATAGTTGGCTCCCTATTTCTCCATCTTCAATCATATGCAATTACGTAAATGCACACGAATATAGTATCGTATGCGGATCCAAAATGTTCAGGTAATGCCAGAATCCGTGCCAGATAATGAAAATAATTGAGGCGAAAGTGCCGATTTCAAATAAAATTAAATCAGATAAACACACACTGCCACGATACGATTACGCCGGAGGAACGCGGGAGCAAATCACACCCTAAAGAAACATATTACACCGTTAACAAAAGGTGAACGACACGTCAAAGTTGAATCCCATCTGTAAGGTATTCACAGAAGATCAGAACACCTCGGCGAAGGGGGGATCCAACACTACAGCTTGCGCTCCGGGATTGATTATACAAACATTCGCTGGCAGCTTAAGTAGTGGCTCTCGTCACTCACTCAAACACGAAACACGAGATTAACAATTCGAAAGAGAGAGAATAAACATTAAGAAAAGATAAACATTAAGATCCCCCGCCGCGCAACGTACGTGTGTATATATATATGTATCCGGAGTCGTTAATGTAATCGACCTCGAGGAATTACCTTTTAAGAAGTGGCACATCTTAAAGTGATAAAGCGAGGACGGAAGGGCAAACGCAAGAAAAATACATTAAAGATAACAATCCAAAGAGCGCCATTACACGAATATGTATTTGGACTTGGACATCAACTTCAATATTAATAATTATGGATTTGATTTGGTCTTAAGAAAGCCAAACGTATTTGAGAATTGAAGAATTTCCATGGAGGTTTGTTTTGTTTTTTGTCTTAAAAGGTGGTGTTGGAAATGGTGATGGTGAGAGTGATAATGGGGATAATGGGGGAAATAGTGCAGAGAATATGGCGATGATGTTGAAAATGATGATGATGATGATTATGATGTTGATGATGATGTTGATGATGATGATAATCATGATGATGATGATGATGATGATGATGGTGATGATGATGATGATTATAATGATGATGACGATAATGATGATGATGATAATGATGATAATGATGATAATGATGATGACGATAACGATGATGATGATGATGATGACGATGATGATGATGATGATGGTTAGAATGATAACAATGAAAATATTAATAAGAATAATGACGATAGTAATGATATGATATTACTACTACTAGTAATAATAATAATGTTGATAACAATAGTAGTAAATATAACACTGAAAACAATAACAACAAGAACAAAACAAAAATAACAACAACAATAATAATAATAATAGTGATGATGATGATGGGGACGATGCTTAAAGCAAAGATACAAAGAAGCCTCGGTTCACATTAAAGTTAATTTGATCGTATTGGAATCAATGAAGGTCGTCCTTGAAGAAATTAAATCAATCAATCTGTTCGATCAATGCTATCTTTTATTGCACAGAAGTTGCAAAGAATATATGCAACATAACAGATAAACAAATACAAACAACATCGATGATGGTTTGCTTGCATATCTCTTTCGTTATGATTAGTTTTGAATTCATTGCTAGTTTCATTTCTTAGGACACAATGAAAGTATATTCATTATATACACACACACACACACACACACACACACACACACACACACACACACACACACACACACACACACACACACACACACACACACACACATATATATATATATATATATATATATATATATATATATATATATATA
>NW_028234408.1:48026084-48033584 GCF_977035675.1 Penaeus japonicus | reverse complement strand
GAAGGAAAGAAGGAAGGAAGGAAGGAAGGAAAGAAGGAAGGAAAGGGAGGGAGGAAGGAAGGAAGGAAAGGAAGGAGGGAAGGAAGGAAGGAAAGAAGGAAAGGAAGGAAGGAAAGAAGGAAAGGAAGGAAGGAAAGGAAGGAAGGAAAGAAGGAAGAAGGAAGTGAATGAGGAGGGAGGGCTAGGGAAGGAAGGAAAGAAGGGAGGAAGGAAAGCTAGGAAGGAACTTAGGTAGGAAGGAAAGGACAGGAAGAAAAGGGTAGGAAAAAGGAGGGAAGGAAGGAAGGATATGGGAGGAAGGAAGCGGAGGAGGGAGGGAAGGAGTAAAAGGAAGGAAGGAAAGAAGGAAGGAGAAGAAGGAAGGAAGGAAGGAAGGAAGGAAGGAGGGAAGGAAAGGAAGGAAGGGAAAGAAGGGAAGGAAGGGGGAAGGAAGGGAGGAAGGAAGGAAGGAAGAAGGAAGAAAGGAAGGGGGGGAAGGAAGGAGGGAGGAAGGGAGGAAGGAAGGAGGAAGGGAAATAGGAGGGAGGGAGAAGGAAGAAGGAAGGAAGGAAGGAGGAAGGAAGGAAGGATGCGAGGGAAAGAAGGGAAGGATGGAAGGACTGGAGTTGGACTGGATGGAAGGGAAGGATGAGAAGGATGGATGGCAGGAAAGGAGAGGAAGGAGGGTAAGGAGGATAGGAAGGAAGGAAGGAAATGAAGGAGGAGGGAGGAAGGAAGGAGAACGGGAAAGGAAGGTGGGTAGGTCTAGGACGGAAAGGGATGGAGAGGGAGGAAGGAAGGAAGGAAGGGAAGGAGGGGAAGGAAAGGGAAGGAGGGAAGGAAGGAAGGGAAGGAACGGAAGAAGGAAGGGAGGAAGGATCGGGAAGGAAGGGGGGAGGAAGGAAGGAAGGAAGGAAGGAAGGAAGGATAGAGAAGCGAGGGAAGGAAGGAATGAAGGGATGGAAGGAAGAAAAAAAAAAAAAAAAGGAGGAGAGGGAAGGAAGGACGGAAGGAAGGAATGAGGAAGGAAGGAAGGGGGGGGGATGTGGAAGGAAGGAACGAAGGAAGGATGACAGGATGGAAGGCAGGAAGGAAGGAAGTGTCCAAGATTATGGGGAACACCATCTGGATGGAAAATGGAAGGACTTCTAAGGAAGGAAGGAGGGGAGGAGAGGAAGGAATGGAAGGGAACATGAAGGAAGGAGGGGAAGGAAAGTGAATTAAGGAAGGAAGGGAGGAACGGAAGGAAGGATCGGAAGGAAGGGAAGGAAGGATACAGGAAGGAAGGATGAAGGAAGGAAGGAGGGAAGAAGGAAGGAAGGAATGGAAGACGCGAGGATCAGGAGGAAGGAGCTTCAGGAATGAAGGTAAGGAGGGGCCGGAAGGATAGGAGGAACGGTACGGCAAGGAAGGAAGGATAGGCGGGAAGGTGATGAAGGAAGGAGACAGGAAGGGAGGAAGCGAAGGAAGGAAGGAAGGAAGATGGAAGGAAGGAAGGAAGGAGGGAAGGAAGGAAAGGAAGGAAGGAGGGAAGGAAGGAAGGAAGGAAGGAAGGAAGGAGGGAAGGAAGGAAGGAAGGAAGGAAGGAAGGAAGGGAGGAAGGAGGGAAGGAAGGAAGGAAGGAATCAGAATCAGAATCAGAATCAAGTCTTTATTTCCATAATATACAATATGGTTATTCTTTACATGGTATCATAAATATATTTTAAATTACAAAATATTAATTCATTAGAGTACAATAACTATAAAATGGAAGAAGTCCTTTAAAAGAAGTTTCAGATTAAAACATGATATTGTATTTACGTATATACACACGTATAATTTCAATACAATTCGTTAAAAGTTAAAAGACTTTTTTGAGATGCCTAAAACATTACATAAGAGTATACTTAAGATAAGATGTCAAAAAAGCATCCATTAAGTTTATAAAGATAAAAGACATTTTAGATTAAGAAGGAGCAGCTAGAGATAAGAAAATATATATACACATAAAAATACATAAAAGCATCAATGAAATTCATAAAGATAAAAAGCACATTTCAAAGTACATCAAATATACAAAAATGACAAAAATAGAAAAAGCTACTTGTTAAATTGTTGGTTCAAAAGGTGGTCTTTCAGCCTCTGTTTAAAACCTGACACAGTGTTTGCGTCCCTAACGTTACGTGGTATGCTATTCCACAATTTTGGGCCCTCAATTAAAATAAAAACTTAAATAAGAGACTTTGACCCAGTATTTGGTATTTATTTATACTCCCTTCTTTTGGAATGAATAGTTGTCCTTATATATGATACCTTGTTTCTATATTCGATACGTCATTTAACGAAGGGAACGATAGCACCCAGCTGGGATATATATCCTTTGAAGAAGGTTTTGAAAACAGTTAAAGCAATCTCGTATTGTATTTTTTCCTCACCTCCTCTTTATAATTATCTTACTTATAGCCACCCAAGTTCTCGCAGGTAGGGTGTTGCATGGTTCCACCTGGCTTTCATTCTATCCTCGCTTTTCTTCTCCCCCCTCCCCCCCTCGCACCACCTAATGCTACCTTTGCTGCAAAGTTTTGCAGTTTTTGGACACGCTGTAGCTGCGTGTCGTTAGTAGCACACAACAACCACCATATGGTAATAGCATAAGAGAGTTGATATAGCTAAGAATTAGTGAATGCATCACAGTTATGTGGCAGTTTTGTTTAAGGAGGAAGTGGAAGTGGTCCTTTATATATTAATTTTATATATTATTTAATTGACTTTATAATATTTATATAACGGTTTTTTATGAACATTAAGGTTCCATAGATTTTTTTTTTTTTTAAAAACTAAACTACTGATTGCATCTATATGGTCACTGAACAGCTTATTGCAATCCAAGTGGTCTCCTAGATTTTTCACGGAAGCAGCGGGAACAATGCTGCTATCGTCGACACGTATTCTAGTTTCACCCGGGATCCGTGATAAAAGAGCACGACTCCCAACAAACATACATTGCGTCTTTTATGGCATTGAGCAGTAGTCCATTGTGAACAAAATAGCATTTAACCCTAATCAGAGATTGCTCGGCATTATGAATTAGGCTACTTAAGTTGTCGACAGTACCTGTGTGAATTAGTTATGTGTCGTCAGCATATTGAATTATAGAACAGTCGGATACATTGCCAGATCGTTTACATAGATTATAAATAGGATCGGGCCAAGAATAGATCCTTGTGGGACACCATAACATACCTCATGTTTAGTGGACAAGTGATTGCCAATACGGACTGACTGGGTTCTCTTTTGCAAATAGCTTTCAAACCACGTTGGTTCTATTCCCATTTCCATACATTTGCCTATTAAAATTTTATGACTCACACTGTCAAATGCTTTAGATAGATCACACAGTGAGATCAAAGATAATTTCCTTCTATCCATATTCTCATATAATTTATTGGTTACCTGAATGAGGGCTGTATTGGTGGATAGATTTGGTCTAAAACCATGTTGATTGTCACTGAGAAGACTATTCAATTCCAGGAATTTAGTGAGTTGAGAGGCTACAGACTTTTCTAGGATTTTTGACAATAATGGGAGTAATGATATGGGTCTATAGTTACTTACATCGTTCCTCTCCCCGTTCTTGAAAATGGGGACGACGATGGAATGCTTCCATGCTGTGGGAAAGACACCTGTCACAAGAGAGGTGTTTATGATGCAAGTGATGTAAGGGATCAACACCGGGAGGGAGTCTCTCAAAAAGCGTAACGGGATGCCATCAGAACCATAAGAGTTGGTTGTTTTCATATGTTTCACAAAAAGTATGATATCGTTACTGCTAATGGGTTGAAGTTTAAAATTTACATGATAACTACTGGGAAAATAGTTATGATTGATTTCATTACTCTTTTGAGTTTGAGTTTTAGCAAAGGTAGCTTTGCCAACATTAGCAAAGAACGCATTGAACTCTTCGACTTTTTTATCTACTTCCTCAAATACATCGTCGCTACTTTTTTTAGAATTCGGTATGAGTTCCCTCAGAGTTTTCCAGGTTGCTGCTGAATTACCACTATTCTCCTTTAATCGATCATTGTAATGCTCAGATTTAGCTCCGTGTAATCGATGTCTTACTTCTCTTTTTAGTTTTTTGTAATCATCTTGTAGTGTTACGTTGAATCTATCTAACTTCAGTTTTTTCTGTGCATTATTTCTTTCATGCATGAGAGCCTGAATTTCTTTGTTTATCCATGGGGCAAAGGGTCTCTTCACCTCTTTGGTTACCATTGGTGCACAGATATTAAGACATTTGTTAAAAATTTCCGTAAATATTTGGACTTGTGAGTCGATATTGTCAGTAAAGCAAATTTTGTTTAGGATACTTAATTCAGATATCAAGAGATTGCAAAACTGGTCAGAAGAGTAGTTCCTTAATTCACGGAATGTCTTTGTTACAGGTTTGATCTTGGGTTTAGATATATTTAAGATGATAGTAATTAAGTCATGATCTGCAATAGGACAAGGGACGCTATCTGATTCAATGATGGTGTGAGGCTTATTTGTGATAATAAGATCAAGGAGCGTGGCAGAAGAAGCCGTGACTCTCGTGGCTTTGTCAATTACTTGCACCAACTTGGAATTTGTAATTATTTTGTTAAGTTTGTTTCTACTAGATAAAAGATCATCATTAAAATCTCCTAGAACATAAAAATTCTTGTTACGGAGGGAAATAGCTTTAAAAACATCATAAATATAGTTAAAAGATTGCACATTAGACTTAGGATGGCGATACATGCAACCCACGATTATAGCGGGTAACTTGCGACATTGCACCGTTACCCAGACATCCTCAACACCTTCCGTCTTATCAATATTAACGATAAGAGGGTTCACATTAAGATCCGTTCTAGCATAAATGCACACACCACCGCCTTTACCTTTATCACATCTATACACTTTATAGCCAGGTAGACTAATATGATCGTTCACTGTATCAGGGCCTAACCACGTTTCGCTCACACATAGAATGTCGACATTTCTTTCCTTAATTAAATGCTCTATAACATTAAAGTTTGCAAAAAGACTTTGAGCATTGATGTGTTCTATAACTAAGTAGTTCCTTTTACACTCATCGGCGACATCTTCTTTGCCAAGATCCTAAAAGCTGTAAAAACTACAAAGTCGTTCCTTATGACCTAATTGTTTGCAACGTCCACATTTAATCTTATGATCGTATCTACAATTCGCCTGGTGATGATTATATTCGCCGCAATTGAAGCAGCCAGAACCTGGGGTTTCATGTCCGCGCGCAGACCTGGGAGGGAGGGAGGGGGGCGGGGGTCCTTGGCTACGGTAAGTCCTCTCCCCCTGTCCTGTCCCCCTGGCCCCCGGGCCACCCACCTGGTAGGGAGGAGGTGCGTGACTCCCCATACTCTGTCGTGCTCCGCCACTTCTATGTTGTTGACTTGTTAAGCGGGGGGCGGGGGTGACTGCAGCTAGTTGACTCCTGAATTGCCTAGTAGAGGGGCGGGAGGGAGCCCCCCAAGGTGGGCGGTCACCTTGGTGGAGTTGCCTGTCATTTCGTGATGCTGTGGGCGTATCTCTGCTAAAGTGAATGTTTCTTCTGACATCGTCCCAATCAGCGCATAGTTTAAAATTTGGGCATTGCTTAGCGATTGCAGTTAACAGACGGATAGTACCTAGTCTGTTCAATATAGAGCCTGGATTATCACCTTGCATAGCGAAACAAAATTCGTCTGTCTCACCAGTGCCAAGTTTAAATAATGGATTAGTTTGTATTATCCTTATCCCATTTGCTTCTCCCCATCTGAGCAGATGATCATTATAGGCACTTAATTTGCAGTGTAGTTCCGTTGACAGACATGGGACGAGTTGACATATAGAAACTTCTATATTTGGAGACTGGCTTTTTAATTCACTAACCAAGTGACCGACACTGTCAAGAAGTTTCTCGGGGGGAACACCATCGAGGATGTCGTACATACCGCAGTATAGGATGCATTGGGAAGGCGTCCAGCTCAGCTTCTCTGCTACCAGTCCTGAGGAGATCGGTGTTGGCTCGAGCGATAGTTCTGATGGCGGTGTTGTTTCCGAGATCTGATGGCAGGATGCAGCTGAGGTTGGTGTCCCCGAGGAGGAGGCACCTGGCTGGAGGGGGTTTCGGGGATGCTGCGGCCTCGCTCTCTCTCCGCCCTTCGAGCTCGCACACACGTTGTTCAAGTAATTGCACTTTACCATTTAATTGATCAATTTCCTTATCTTTACTTTCCAGTTTTTCTAGTATCATTTGGATGTCCTGAGACATTCTTTCGACTGTCCCCGACTTCGCTTGCGTACGTCTGGCAGCGTTGTCGTGGGTCGGGTCGCACTCATATTTTTCTAAGATCATTTCAATTAGTTCACTTTTCGTGACCCAGACTTTAGAAATGCCTAACTCTTGGCAGCGTTTCTGTAGGTCACTTTTAAGAAAATTATTGTTCAAGTACTCACGAGTAGGCTGTTGCAAGGATGGTTCATCTTGCAATGGAAGTTCAGCAGCACGTTGCACTGGCTCGATGGTATTGTCTTTCTCAAACATTTCATAAATTGTGTAATCCGACAATACGAGCACTTAGTGGTTCAGATTGATTATAACTTCAATATCTGACGCAGATTATTGACAACAATAGAATGAAGTTGTTAGCCACTGCGCATGCGCCGAGGTGAGGCAAAACAATAGGATTAACTTTTCATATTTTCACAAATTCTGAGTAAAGATAGTAAAATATTTTGCTTAGGTTCACAGTTCTACGTTCTCGGTACACTCATGGTTCCTTAGGTCACTTTAACGTCATGCAATAATGCGGTTGTTCACTTGTGTTTGGTGTTTAAGAAGGAGCTGTCTGAATGTCAACAGAGGGAGGGGGGGAGACCGACTTGAGAGGAAGGAAGGAAGGAAGGAAGGAAGGAAGGAAGGAAGGAAAGGAGGGAGGGAAGGAAGGAAGGAAGGAAGGAAGGAGGGAAGGAAGGAAGGAAGGAGGGAAGGAAGGAAGGAAGGAAGGAAGGAAGGGAGGAAGGAGGGAAGGAAGGGGGGAAGGAAGGAAGGAAGGAAGGAAGGAGGGAAGAAGGGAACTCGGAAGAAGCGAAGGAAGGAAGAAAGCCAGCCGAAGCGCAGAAGGGAACAGGAGGGAGGAACTCGAGAAGGATCAGGAGGAACAGAAGAGGGAAGAGAGGAAGGAAGGAAGGAAGGAAGGCTAAAGGAGGAGACAGAGGACAGGGAAGGAAGCAATGTTTACAGCTAAGGCGCAGAGGATAAGGCGAAGGAAGCTCGCAGAGGCTACCTATCTAGCGACGCGCGACTCGGCGCCGGAAACGGATCCCCCAGCCTCAAGTTCAGAGTAGTCAGGAGTGATGGATCTGGCAAAGGTGTACCAGCAAGCTCTGTGTTTCGAAGGTACAGTGTGTAAGGTTGCAAGGAAGGAAGGAAGGAAGGAAAGGAGGGAAGGAGGGAAGGAAGCAATGAAGGAAGGGAGGAAGGAAGGAAGGAAGGAA
>NW_028234408.1:48016084-48021084 GCF_977035675.1 Penaeus japonicus | reverse complement strand
AGAGAGAGAGAGAGAGAGAGAGGGAGAGAGAGAGAGAGAGAGAGAGAAGGAAAGAGAGAGAGAGAGAGAGAGAAAAGAGAGAGAAAGAGAGAGAGAGAGAGAGAGAGAGAGAGAAGAGAGGGAGAGAGGAGAGAGAGAGGGAGAGAGACAATGAGAGAGAGAGAGAGAGAGAGAGAGAGAGAAAGGAGAGAGAGAGAGAGAGAAAGAGAGAGAGAAAGAGAGAAAAAGAGGAGAGAGAGAGAAGAGAGAGAGAGGAAGAGACAGAGAGAGAGACAAAGAAAGAGAGAGAGGAGAGGAGAGAGAAGAGAGAGTGAGGAGAGAAGAGAGAGTGAGGAGAGAAGAGAGAGAGAGACAAGAGAGAAGAAGATAGAGAGAGAGAAGAGAGAGAAGAGAGAGGAGAAGAGCGAGAGAGAGGAGAGAGAGAGAGAAAGAGAGAGACAAAGAGAGAGGGAGAGAGAGAGAGAGAGAGAGAGAGAGAGAGAGAGAGAGAGAGAGAGAGAGAGAGAGAGAGAGAGAGAGAGAGAGAGAGAGAGAGAGAGGGAGAGAGAGAGTGGGGGGGGGGGTGGGGGGGGGGGGGTGGGGGTGGGGGGGGGGGGGGGGGGGGGGGGGGGGGGGGGGGGGGGGGTGGGGGGGGAGGGGGAAGATAAGGGGCAAAATACCTTACGATTAATGAGAATTTCAAAACATACACCATAGGAGGTGAGCATTTAGTGTATATTTCCTGCAGTTAAAAGGATGTTGGTGCATTAGTACTTCAGGAGCCAAGAACACATATACCGACGTAGGATTGAAATGCAACATATGTAGGTGCATTCAACAAAAGTCCAAGCGATTTGATTAAAAAAAAAAAAAAAAAAAAAAAAAAAAAAAAAAAAAATTGCACAAAGAGAAAGTTACAAGAAACTGAAATACCATTATATATATATACTATATATATATAAATATATATATATATAATATAATATATATATACTATAAATATATAAAATATATAATATAAAACGAAAACGAGTGAGACATCAAAAACCAAATAAATGAGATAAGATGAAATGCAACATATGTAGGTGCATTCAACAAAAGTCCAAGCGATTTGATTAAAAAAAAAGAAAAAAAAAAAAAAAAATTGCTCAAAGAGAAAGTTACAAGAAACTGAAATACCATTATATATATATATACACACACACACACACATATATATATATATATATATATATATATATATATATATATTATATATATTATATATATATATATATTAAAAACAAATCGCAGAAAGAGAAGGTTACAAGAAAGTGAAATACCATTATATATATATTAAAAAAAAGTGAGACATCAAACTCAAATAAATGAGATAAGATTGAATTGCAAGTTCCGTAGCTGCATATGGCGGATCTCGAAGTGAACTGAGAGAAAGAGCTAAATGAGGAATGGGATACGATATGCGAGTGAGCTGTTACCTGGGGATCAGCAATAATTGGCTGAATGACATATTGTACGCAGTGTTGGGAAAGGGAAGGCGTAGGGAACTATATAACCATACATGTAGGGAGCCGAGGGAGAGGAGGGAGAGGAGGGAGCCGAGGGAGAGGAGGGAGAGGAGGGAGAAGAGGGAGAGGAGGGAGAGGAGGGAGAGGAGGGAGAAGAGGGAGAGGAGGGAGAGGAGGGAGAGGAGGGAGCCGAGGGAGAGGAGGGAGAGGAGGGAGAGGAGGGAGAGGAGGGAGAGGAGGGAGCCGAGGGAGAAGAGGGAGAAGAGGGAGAGGAGGGAGAGGAGGGAGAGGAGGGAGAGGAGGGAGAGGAGGGAGAAGAGGGAGAGGAGGGAGAGGAGGGAGAGGAGGGAGAGGAGGAGAGGAGGGAGAGGGACGCAAAGGAGAGGTGAGGAAGAGAGAGAACAGTGTTGAGGAGAGAAAGAGAAGAGGGAGAGGAGGGAGAAGAGGGAGAGGAGGGAGAGGAGGGAGAGGAGGGAGCCGAGGGAGAGGAGGGAGAGGAGGGAGAGGAGGGAGCCGAGGGAGAAGAGGGAGAGGAGGGAGAGGAGGGAGAAGAGGGAGAGGAGGGAGAAGAGGGAGAGGAGGGAGAGGAGGGAGAGGAGGGAGAGAGAAGAGGCGAGAAGACGAGGGAGAGGGAGGCAGCCGAAGGGAGAGGATGGTTAGATCTTTCGCCTCGAGGAGTAAGAGCTCTTCCTGGAGAAGAGGGAGGAGGAGGGAGGAGGATCTTTCTCCTCGGTCTCGAGCTTCTGGAAGCCGAGGGAGAAGAGAGGAGATCTCCCTCCTGAGGGACCTTTCGCGCTATTTCGGAAGAGCCTCGCCAACCTTCAAAGGAAAAGAGGATCTCCCTGCAAGATATCAATGCTGCCACAAAACCAAATGATATGAATAAGGCAAGCGTACCGAGAATGCCCTGCGTATGTATGCCACTTGCATAATGCACCGTTTTCCTTCGTGCAAAACCGCATAAAGGAAAGGGTGTTGTGGCGGCGACGGCAGTTAGGTGGCAGCGCGTTCTTACTCTTTTAGTACTGTGACTGTGATCGCGGGATAGCTATGCACTTGTATTAGGTTGCAATTTGTTCACGAATCATTAATACATAAGGTAAAGAGAGAGTGGGCGGCCGCGCGAGGGGGAAGAGATGAAGGGTTTGGTATAAAGCTAATGCGAAATGTGTATGTAAGGAAATACATGTATAAGGCAATGTAGGAGAGGAGTAAGAGGGGATGGAGAAGGATATAGAAAGGGTAAAGAAGGGAAGCGACGACAAAAAGAAGAAAAAAGGAAACGAAAAAATATAAGATAAAAATCGAATGAGAAAAAAAAGAAGAAATAAAAAGGTAGAAATTGGGGGAGGGGGGAGGGGGAGGGGGGGGGGAGAGACGGGAAGTGGGGGAAGGGTTGGGACGGGGAGGGATAGGATTAAGGGGCATTCCCCTTGGAGTGGGTGGTTTTGGGATGGGGGGGGGGAAGGAAGAAGAACCTTTTTACCTGAATAGACAAAAAAACAAAACAAACAAAAAAACACCGCCCCCCCCCCCCCCCCCACCCCCCCCCCCCCCCCCCCAACAACAGCTCACCAAACGGTACACCAAAAAAGGGTACAGTTTCATCAAGGCGCCCCGCTTAGGGTACACCAAAAGGACATACATGTATCACGGAGGGAGATGGACACCCGAGACGTCGAGAGGAGTCTCAAGCACAGCGAGTGGGCAGGCCGAGGGATCCACGCCCGCGAAGGAAGGGACGAAGAAGCGAAGGAGTAAGATGATACGAGAGGAAGTCGAGGGACAGAAGGGGAGCGACGGCAGCGTCTTACGAAACCCTCCACTTACTTAAGAACATTTTCTCTCTCTCTCTCTCTCTTGAAGAAGAAGAAAAGGATAGCGGTCAGTCTGGGGGGAAATGTGACATCTTGGTTATACATCGCTGCGTTAATAGGTGGTAAGATCGGCGTCTTAGTCTTAGTACAAATATACTTGATTTCGTGTGAAAGATATGTATATGTGTGTCTGCACATGCGCTTATGTATATGTGCAGACACACATATACACATACAATATACTAACATACATACATACATGTGTACATGCGTAACACGCATACACATATTTACACACACACACACACACACACACACACACACACAAACACACAAACACACACAAACACACACAAACACACACAAACACACACACACACACACACACACACGCACATGCATACACTTATATTAACGCCTGTGCGTGCTCATGTAAGCATATATCCATCTCTCACTCTCTCTCTCTCTCCCTCTCTCTCTCTCTCTCTCACTCTCTCTCTCATACACACACACACATCTAAATACGCGCGAGTGAGAGATTCTCACACGAACGTCCAGTCCCGTCCCATCTACGCGAATAAAATAATTTCCTTGATAATTAATATTTCTCCCCCGCATCATCTCGTACTCAGAATTTCCCAACCTTTTCATTAGCAGTCGTCTTGCGGCGCGACGGGGCATTCGGCCATCTTATCCGCCGGGTTATCTATTTTACTCGAGAATCGCGTGTCGCCCGGAAATCCCAAGCCCTTGACTTGACTCGTCGTCCTGGGACTCGAGATCCGACGTGTGGTGTCTCTCCTTTCCTCCTTGGGCCTCGGATCCGCCCGCGTTGGTCATCGAGGAGGAGATGGGGAAATGGGAGGGGAAATGGGGTGGTGGGTGGGGGTGGGTGTTTTTTTTTTTTTTTTTTTTTTTTTGGGGGGGTGGGTGGGGGGTGGGGGGGGATGGATGGATGAGATCTCGGCGGGGAGGGAGGAGGGTGGGTGGGAGGGGGGGAGGGAGGGTGGGAGGGAGGGTGGATGGAGGGAGGGAAGGAGGGTGGGAGGGAGGGTGGGAGGGAGGGTGGGAGGTTGGGAGGGTGGGTGGGAGGGAGGGTGGGAGGTTGGGAGGGCGGGTGGGAGGGAGGGTGGATGGAGGGAGGGGAGGAGGGTGGGGGGGAGGGTGGGAGGGAGGGTGGGAGGTTGGGAGGGTGGGTGGGAGGGAGGGTGGATGGAGGGAGGGAAGGAGGGTGGGAGGGAGGGTGGGAGGGAGGGTGGGAGGTTGGGAGGGGGGGTGGGAGGGAGGGAAGGAGGGTGGGAGGGAAGGTGGGTGGGAGGGAGGGTGGGAGGTTGGGAGGGTGGGTGGGAGGGAGGAAGAGAGAGAGAAAAAGAGAAAGATGGAGAAGGAGAGAGAGAGAGAGAGAGAGAGAGAGAGAGAGAGAGAGAGAGATGATTTTGAGAGAGGAGAGAGTAGAGAGAGAAGTGGAGGAGAGCGGAGAGAGAGAGAGAGAAATAGATAGATAGATATGCATAGAGAGAGAGAGAGAGAGAGAGAGAGATAGATAGATAGATATGCATAGATAGAGAGAGAGAAGAAAAAAAGAGATAGATATAGTTAACAAGAAAGAACGAACTCACAAATCAGAGTAAAGAAAATAAAAGATAAATAAATAAATAAATGAAAAATAAAGATATAAAAAAGAAGTAAACTAAAA
>NW_028234408.1:47963343-47970984 GCF_977035675.1 Penaeus japonicus | reverse complement strand
TCCTCCTCCTCCTCCTCCTCTCCCCCCTCCTTCTCCTCTTCCTCTTTTTCTTCTTCCTCCTCCTCCTCCCCCACCTCCTCCTCCTCCTCCACCATCCCCTCCTCCTCCTCCCCCTCCCCTACCCTCCCCTCCCCCTCCTCCTCCTCCTCCTCCTACCCTCCCCCCTCTCCACCTACCTCCCCTCCCCTACCCCTCCTCTTCCTCCTCTTCTTCCTCTTCCTCCTCCTCCTCCCCTTTCTTACTTTATCTTCCTCCTCGCACAAGATCCAGACGCCAGTGCTCGGCTATCTAGCCCGGAGCGATAAACGGAGTCACGACCTGTTAACTGGCGAATTCTCTTCGAATCTCTTCTCTTGAATTTTCGCTTTTGTTATCATTGTTATTTTTTTTTTATGATCGTTGTGTTTATCATTATTATTAATGTTTATTTGCGTTGTATCTTTCTACGGTGGCAAGGTGGGGGTGGGGGGTTATCATCATCATTATCATTATCATCATTATCATTATCATCATTATTACTATTATTCTCATTATCATCATTATTACTATTATCATCATTATCATCATCATCATTGCATTTGCTGTTGAATATTGTCATCATAACTATTATTGTTGTTATTGTTATTGTCTTGTTTATGTCATCGGAAATATTACCAGCATATCATATTCATATAATCATATTTACAATTTCCTTATATCAATTATCAACATCAATTTCAATACCTGAAATATCATATGTTTAGCATTATCGTTCAACTAATATAAAAGCAAATCTTTCTCTCTCTCTCTCTCTCTCTCTCTCTCTCTCTCGTCCTCTCTCTCTCTCTCTCTCTCTCTCTCTCTCTCTCTCTCGTATGCACACACACACACACACACACACACACACACACACACACACACACACACACACACACACACACACACACACACAAACAAACACACACACACACACATAAAAAAAAAATAAGATATATATATATAAAAAATATATATATATATTATATTATATTATATTATATATATATATATCATATATATATATTATATTTTATATATATATATATATATATATATATATCTATATGTTTATATATATATATATATATATATAACTGAGATGACTGATGTTATATGTTAGTATCTAAACTGGAAGTTGGACACGGTTGTTTATCGGTATTGCACAGATGCAGATCTCAATTGCAGATGTTTAGTTCTTCGTTTCATTTCTTTGTGTCTTAGAAGAAGAAAAAGAGGAAGAAGAAGAAAAGAAGATATGATGAATAAGAAGAGGAAAGAAAGAAAAATATGACGAAGAAGAAGAAGAAAGGGGAAATATAATGAAGGAAGAGGTTGAAGGAGAAGAAGAAAGAAAGGATGATGATGAAATAGAACGAAAGAAAGAAGAAGAAAAAAAACACAAAAAAAGGCCGAAGAGAAGAAGAAGAAAAAGAAAGTAAAAATGCAACACATCTGTTTATCCATTTATTTTTTTCTTTTATTATGGCCCACTATGTTTAAAACTTGTGTCATGTCTTGTTTACAAACGAAATTCATAAATATAATATATTGTTATTGTTGATACTACGACAGAAAATGTATCCGTTTCGGATATCGATTCTGAGTTTTAAAATAGAATTGTCGTATCCGTTAAAAAAGAAAAAAAAATACATATATATAGATATAGATATAGATTTATATATGTAGAATCGATTATATTTTCATTTTGTTATCATTATCATTTATAGCGATTTTATGTTCAAAAAGGAGTCATGTTTGTTTATCAACAATTGTTATTATTATATTGTTATCATCACTATTATTATTATTGTTATTATTATCATTATTGTTATTATTATCATTATTGTTGCTATTATTATTATCATTATTGTTATCATTACTATAGTTATCATCTATATCTTTATCATTATTATTATCGTTATCATTATCATTATTATTGTTATCATCATCATTATTATAATCATGATTATTATTGTTATTATTATCATTATTATTATTATTATTATTATTATTATTATTATTATTATTATTATTACCATTATCATCATAATAATAATTGTAAATATTATCATCATCATTATTATCATCATCAGCATTACTCTTGTCATTGCTTTTATCATTATTATTATCCTTACCATTATTATCATCATCATTATTACAATCGCTCGGTGCTCAGCTTTGCAAGTTTCTGTCATTTGGAATACAGTTGACCGGGTGACAGAGGGAACGAAAACATGGCGTAACATTGCACTGCCATTATCATTATTTTCTGCATCGTGATATCAAGATTATCATGACGTCGCTGTGTTTTCGTTTTTCCTTCGGCTATCCTTGTCTCGGTATGGCTTTTATTATTTTTTTTTTTTCATTTCTTTTTCTTCTTGTTGTTTTGCTTTCATTTTGTTTTATCTTCTTCGTTTTCTTTTCTTTTCTTTCTTCAATTTTTTTCTTCGTTTGTTTTTATCTCCTCCTACTCCTTCTCCTCTTCCTCTACCTCCTTTATCTATCCATATCTCTTTTCTTAGTCTTCCTCCTCTTCCCTTCCCCCTCCTTCTCTTCCCCTCCCTCTCCGCCTCTTCCTCCCTCCTTCCTTCCTCCCTCCTTCCTCCTTCCTTCCTCCGATGTCCTCCTTCTTTCCTCCGATGTCCTCCCTCCTTCCTCCCTCCTTCCTCCTTCCTCCCTCCTTCCTCCTCCTTCCTTCTTTCCTCCGATGTCCTCCGCCAGTGTTCTATTTATACTACTGTCATGATCTACATTTTTCCAAACAATAACATTTGGAAATTCAGTTTCGTTCTGTACGTCATCCCAACAATAAAAAGAAGGAGGAAGGGGGGAGGAGGGAAGGGGGGAGGGGGGAGGAGAGGAATAGGAGTGGGGGGACGAAAGTGGGGGAGACGAGGAAGGAGTGATGAAAGGGGAGGGGGGAGCGTGGAGGGGGTGAGCAGATGGGGTAGAGGAAGAGGAAGGGAAAAAAAAAGAAAGAGGGGAAGGAGAGGAAGAGGAAGAGGGGGAGAGGGAGAAGAAGAGGAAGGGGGGGAGGGGAGAGGGGAGAGGAAGGGAAGACGGAGGGAGGAAGAGGAAGGTGGGAGGGAAGGGGGAGAGGAGAGAGAGGGGGGAAAGGGGGTAGAAGAAGAGGAAGGGAGGAGGGAGGAGAGGAAGGGAAGAGGGGAGAAGAAGAGGAAAAGGGGAGAGAGAGGAAGGAAGGGAGGAAGGCGGAGAGGGAAGGGGGAAGGGGAGGTGAGAGGGAGAGGAGAGTACGGAAGGGAGGAGGAGAGGAAGGGGGGAGAGGAGAGGAGGGGGGGGAGGGGTTAGGAGAGGAGGGGGGGGGGAGGGGTAGAGGAAGAGGAAGGGAAGAGGGAGGAGAGGAAGGGAAGAGGGGAGATGGAAGAGAAGAAGAGAGGGGAAGGGGGGAGAGGAAGGGAAGACGGAGGGAGGAAGAGGAAGGGGGAAGGGGGATAAAGGAGGAGGAGGAAAGGGAAAAAGGAAGGGGAGGAAAGGAGGGAAAGGGGGGGAAAGAAAGGAGGGAAGGGGAAGGGGGGAGAGGAGGAAGAGGAGGGAAGGGGGAGAGGAAGCGAATGGGGACGCAGGTGGGGAGGGGGGAGGAGGGGCAGGGAGAGGAGAGGTGAGGGAGGAGGAGGAGGGCGGAGAGGGGAGAGTGAGAGAGGGGGAGAGAGGGGGAGGGGGAGAGAGGGGGAGAGAGGAGGAGAAGAGGAGGAGAGGAGGAGGAGAGGAGGAGGGGTGGGAGGGAGGAGGGAGAGGATGAGCGAGATGAGGGGGGGGGGGTGGGGGGTGAGAGAGGGAGGGGGCGGGGCGAAGAGAGAGAGGAGGGGGGGGGGGAGGGAGAGAGGGGAGAGGAGAGGAAAGAGGAAAGGGGTAGGGGGTAGGGGAAGGGTGTCAGAGGGGAGAGTAAAGTTAAATATTTACCTAAAATTAACCTTGCATGTGTTGTCATATTTATTATTTCTTGCTTTATGTTATTGTCTCTATGTATCAGGATTGTGGCTTATTGATGTATGCAATAAGTATATGTGCTCGTGTTAGGTGCCGCTGTGTTTTATGCAGACTGTATTTTCATCAAGGGCGGGCGGTTGCATCATCTTGGCTGTTGCAATGATCGGGGAGAAGGGTGTTAGATGAAGAGGGAAGGAGGAGGTGAAGGAGGGAAGCAGGGTGGGAGGGAAGGAAGGGAAGGAGGAGGTGAATGAGGAAAGCAGGGTGGGAGGGAAGGAAGGGAAGGAGGAGGTGAAGGAGGGAAGCAGGGTGGGAGGGAAGGAAGGGAAGGAGGAGGTGAATGAGGAAAGCAGGGTGGGAGGGAGGGAGGAAGGGAGGAGGAGGGTGGAGGTGACGGAGGAAAGCAGGGGTGGGAGGGAAAGGAAGGAGTTTTAGGAGGCAGAGGAATGTCAAGGAGGGAGATAGCAAGGGGTGGGAGGGGCTGAAAGGAAGGGAATGGCAGGGTGAGAAGAAGCGATGAAGGAGGGAAGCAGGGTTGGGAGGGAAGGAAGGAAGGAATGGAGCAGGTGAAGGGAGGGGGGGTGAAAGCAGGGTGGGAGGAAAGGAAGGAAGGAGAGGGTGAAGGAGGAAAAGCAGGTATGAGAGGGAAGGAGGTGGTAGGGAAGGATGTTCGGGAGGTGAAGGAGGGAAGCAGGGTGGGAGGGAAGGAAGGGAAGGAGGAGGTGAAGGAGGAAGGGTAGCAGGGCGGGCGGGAAGGAAGGGAGGTGGGAGGAGGAGGTGAAGGAGGGATGCAGGGTCGGAGGGGAAGGAAGGGAAGGAGGAGTGAAGGAGGAAGCAGGGTGGAGGGAAGGAAGGGAAGGAGGAGGTGAAGGAAGGAAGGAGATGGGGGGGGAGGGGGGGAAGGAGGAGGTGAAGGAGGAAAGCAGGGTGGGAGTTGGAGTTAGTGGTGTGAAGGAAGGGAAGGAGGAGGTGAAGGAGGGAAGCAGGGTGGGAGGGAAGGAAGGGAAGGAGGAGGTGAAGGAGGAAAGCAGGGTGGGAGGGAAGGAAGGGAAGGAGGAGGTGAAGGAGGAAAGCAGGGTGGGAGGGAAGGAAGGGAAGGAGGAGGTGAAGGAGGAAAGCAGGGTGGGAGGGAAGGAAGGGAAGGAGGAGGTGAAGGAGGGAAGCAGGGTGGGAGGGAAGGAAGGGAAGGAGGAGGTGAAGGAGGGAAGCATGGTGGAGGGAAGGAAGGGAAGGAGGAGGTTGGTGAAGGAGGGAAGCAGGGGGGGAGGGAAGGAAGGAAGGAGGAGGGGGAGGAGGGAAGGGGGGAAGGAGGGGGGGGGGGAAGGAAGGGAAGGAGGAGGTGAAGGAGGGAAGCAGGGTGGGAGGGAAGGAAGGGAAGGAGGAGGTGAAGGAGGGAAGCAGGGTGGGAGGGAAGGAAGGGAAGGAGGAGGTGAAGGAGGAAAGCAGGGTGGGAGGGAAGGAAGGGAAGGAGGAGGTGAAGGAGGAGAGCAGGTAGGGAGGGTAGGGCGGGAAGGAGGAGGTGAAGGAGGGAAGCAGGGTGGGAGGGACGGAAGGGAAGGAGGAGGTGAAGGAGGGAAGCAGGGCGGGAGGATCGGGAGGGAAGCCGGAGGAGAAGGAGGAAAGCAGGGCGGGAGGGAAGGAAGGGAAGGAGGAGGTGAAGGAGGGAAGCAGGGTGGGAGGGAAGGAAGGGAAGGAGCAGTGAAGGAGGGGAGGAGGATGGGAGGGAAAGAAGGAAGGAGGAGGTGAAGGAGGGAAGCAGGATGGGAGGGAAGGAAGGGAAGGAGGAGGGAAGGAGGGAAGGAGGGGGGGAGGAAGGAAGGGAAGGAGGAGGTGAAGGAGGGAAGCAGGATGGGAGGGAAGGAGGGAAGGGGAGGTGAAGGAGGGAAGCAGGGTGGGAGGGAGGGAAGGGAAGGAGTGGGGGAAGGAGGGAAGCAGGGGGGGAGGGAGGGGAGGGAAGGAGAAGGTGAAGGAGGAAAGCATGGGGGGAGGAAAGGAAGGGAAGGAGAGGGTGAAGGAGGAAAGCAGGAGGAGGGTGGGAAGGAATTTCTAGGAGCTTTCCTTATTTCCTGGTTTTTATTATTGAATGGAATTATTCGATAATTCTTTCTATTTTTTTATTTCATTCCTTTCCTTTTCTTAGCTTCTTTCACTATTTATTTTATTTCCTTAATTTCTTATCTTTATCCTGTTTCCCTCTTTATTTACTTACCTCCCCCATTTATTGTCCTTCTTCTTAAGGAGAGGGTGAAGGAGGAAAGCAGGGTGGGAGGGAAGGAAGGGAAGGAGGAGGTGAAGGAGGAAAGCAGGGTGGGAGGGAAGGAAGGGAAGGAGGAGGTGAAGGAGGAAAGCAGGGTGGGAGGGAAGGAAGGGAAGGAAGGGAAGGAGAGGGTGAAGGAGGAAAGCAGGGTGGGAGGGAAGGAAGGGAAGGAGGAGGTGAAGGAGGAAAGCAGGGTGGGAGGGAAGGAAGGGAAGGAAGGGAAGGAGAGGGTGAAGGAGGAAAGCAGGGTGGGAGGGAAGGAAGGGAAGGAGGAGGTGAAGGAGGGAAGCAGGGTGGGAGGGAAGGAAGGGAAGGAGGGAAGCAGGATGAGAGGGAAGGAAGGGAAGGAGGAAAGCAGGGTGGGAGGGAAGGAGAGAAGGATAGAGGGAGAGGAGTGAGCGGGTTAATAGATAGAGAGAGAGGGAAGTCGGGAGGAAAGGAGAGAGAGAGAGAGAGGAGGAGAAGAGAATGAAAGGGGGCAGGGAAGGAAAGGGGGAAATGGACGGAAGGAGGGAGGGATGGAAGAAAGAAGATGGAGATAGGAAAGGAGGAAAAGAGGGAGGGAGGGAGGGGAGGAGGGAGAGAAGGAAATGGGGTGGGAGAGAGAGAGAGGGAGAGGGAGAGGGAGAGAGAGAGAGAGAGAGAGAGAGAGAGAGAGAGAGAGAGAAAGAAAGAGAGAGAGAGGGGGAGAGAGAGAGAGAGAGAGAGAGAGAAAGAGAAAGAGAAAGAGAGAGAGAGAGAAAAACAGAGAGAAAGAGAAACAGAGAGAAAGAGACAGAGAGAGAGAGAGAAAAAAAAATCAGAGTGCAAGAGAGGGGAGAGTCAGAGTACAAGAGAGAGAGAGAGAAGGACATCTTGAAATGATGCTAGCATTGTTCAGATATCTTCATCTTTTCTTGATCCATTTCCTATGTTTCTCTGGGATGCGGATGGTCGTGATCGATCGTTTGCGAATGCCTAAAAGAACGATGCTCCGAGGCTGGCATACAGATTGGCATAGAGGAATCACACGAAATAAAAAGTAACAACAACGACGCAGTAACGCACACACACACATACAGGCGTAATAAAATAATGGCACCGTAAGAACGAAATAAAATGGCGATATTTTGAACTTTTAATAAAAGTTTTCCTTCGGATATAGGTAATAAAAAAGAAAGAAAAAAAAGAAAAAAAGAAAGAAAATGAAAAAAAAAAAAATATATATATATATATATATATTATATCGTAAAAAAACGGTCTGTATTCCTTCGGATATAGGGAATAATAATAAAAAAAGACAAGAATATATAGTATATCGAAAAAAAAGTTCATAGAATATAGGGAATCCAAAAAAAGAAAAAGAAAAGAAATAAAAAAAAACAAAAAAAAAAAAAAAAAAAGAAAAAAAGACATGAATATATAATATATCGTAA
>NW_028234408.1:47947885-47958243 GCF_977035675.1 Penaeus japonicus | reverse complement strand
AGTCAGGGAAACCTTTTAAGGGTAGAGAGGAGGAGTGGGGCATGGTAGGGGAGAGAAAAGAGAGAGTGGGGGTAAAGGGGTAGGGTAGGTTCAGGAAGGGAAGGTAAGAGAGGTAATGGGGTGGGAGGGGGGGAGGGGGGGGAGAGTACGGGCGTCAGGTGTCACCCTTGTCTTCGCCTGCGCCCAGCACACGTCGCCGTGGGGGTGGCTGCCGGAAATGGTCCTGATCAACCCTGCTTATTTTTGGTGTGATCATAATCATCCACCATCATTATTAATCTTTTCATTTATTTCGATTTCGTTAGCGTTATCATCATCATCATCATCGTCATTTATCTTTATCCTCTTATCATTATCATTATTCGTTTTCGTTTTATTCGTTATCGTATCACATCATATATCATCGTACTTCAATATTCATCACGTCATTATTCATCATATCATCATCTTCTTCATCTTTAATGACCACATCATGCGTCATCTCCCATTCATCTCCCGTCATTATCATTATCATCATCACATCATTCTTACACTCCCCGGCGACAAAATCATATTATCATTGATATCACCGCATGATCATTATCTAAATATTATCATTATCATCTTCATTCATTATCCTTATCATCACCGTTATTTCATTCTCATTATATCATCTTTATCATTCCTCATCATTATATTATCATCAACGTCATTATCATTATCATCATTCATCATCATTGTCCATTCATTCTCTTTATCCTTAAATCACCGTCATTATCATTACTTCCTCATCCTTTCATCTAAAAGACGCAAGGGCAGAAGACACACATCCGGTCTAAAAATATATTGATACATCAAATTGACCACATTTTCATCGTATCAATCTACAAAAAAGACTTTTCAACTTACTTAGGGAATATTAATTAGTAATTAGAGAAAAAAATGGTAACGATCATCCCCAATGAGTCATTGTTCATTACAAATATTCCTGAAGATCCTACTCACATTCGAAAAACTAAGAAATCCTTACTCCCACATTTTCCTGTGAAACATTACTCCACATTCAATCCCTGCAACTCTACTCCCAAATCCACTCAAGATCAGACAAACCATTAGGCATGCATTGTTTTACGTCCGATACTAACAATCTTACCACTCCCCCCATCCTGCACTACCAGCGTTCAACTATCACAAAAGACAACCCTTGCCTCTCTCGCTCTCTCTCTTTCTCGCTCTGGGTGTGAGTGGGGTAGAGAGATTTATATATAGATTTTGATTTTGACTTCGAGCGTTATGTGAGCGGAGAGATAGAGTGAGAGTGGTGATCAAATCTCAACTACCTCACTCCACACATCACAGTTGTTTTGTTTGAGTATAGAGTGTGAGTGTGATAGAGTTAGACTAGTGAGGAGATTGGATAGACTGGAGAGAGGTGATCACTCTAACTCTCACACTCACTCATCTCTACATCACCTCAACGAGAGTGAGTGATGTAGATGGAGAGTTAGTGAGTGAAATGTGAGTAGTTATGTGTAGGTTATGAGTGTGGGAGTGAGATTGTGATGAGTGGTTTTTGTTGAGTTAGAGTGGGTAAGGATACAGATTGCGCTGCGAGCGCGCTCTCGCGCGCGCGCTCGCGCGCGGCTCGAGCGCGCGCGAGCTCGCTCCTCGCGGTTTAGGAAGTTTAGAGAGAGATAGAGATGAGATATATATATATGATGGACTCATATTATTATATATTATATATACAGTATGGATGTATACATACATTCTATAGATAATATAGATATATTATATTAAATATCTCTATTATATATATCATATTTACAGTATGTATGTATTACATACATTCATTATATCTATTAATAATATATATTATATATATATATATATATATATATATATATATATATAGCGATCGAGATATATACAGATATATATTATATCATTAATATATATATATATTATATAAATTTATTATAGTGGTATATATATATATATTATAGTTATTATATAATATTTCTAATATTATATAAATTACATACTGTATAATATATGTATATATACATATATACATACATATATATATATACTATATATATATATATATCTATTATATATATATCTATATATATATAAGTATTAGATATATCAACAAACACACACACACACACACACACACACACAACCACACACACACACACACACACAACAATATATATCTATATATATATTATATTTATATATATTATATATATATATATATTACATATATAGATATATATATATATATATATAATATTATACACACACACACACACAAAAAATCTTCTCTCTCTTCCGCCTCCCTCCTCCTTCCTCTCTCTCCTTCCTTCTCCCTCTCCTCTCCCTCTCCCTCCTCCCTCTCCCTCCTCCCTCTCCCTCTCCTTCCTCTCCCTCTCCCTCTCCTCTCTCCCTGCCCTTCCTTCCCTCTCCCTCCCTCCCCTTCTTCTCATCCTCCTCCCCCTCCCCCTCCCCTTCCCTCTTCCGCTCTCTCCCCCTCCCCCTCTCCCTCCCTATCTCCCTCCCCTTCCCTCTCCCTCCCTCTCATCCCCCCCTCCCCCTCACTTTCCGTCCCTCTCATCCTCCCCCTTCCCTTCTCCCACCACCCTCGTCCCTCCTCTCATCCCCTCCCCCTCTTCCTCTCCTCTCTCATCCCCCCTCCCCCCTTCCCTCCTCTCTTCTCCCCCTCCCCCCTCCCCTTCCCTCTTCTTCTTCCCCCTATCCCTATCATCCTCCCTCCCCTCTCTCTCATCCTCCCTTTCCCCTCCCCCTCCTCCCCACCATCCTCTTCCTCTCCCTCCTCCCCCTCCCCTCTCTACTCTCCTCTCCTACTCCTCTTCCTCTCTCCCTCTTAGTCCCTCTCCTCCCATTCTCCCTCTCCCTCTCTCTCTCCCTATCCCTCCTCCAACTCCCTTCTCTCTCTCCCTCTCCCTCTCCCTCTCCCTCCTCCCTCTCCCTTCCCTCTCCCTCCTCTCCCTCTCTCCCCTCTCCCTCCCCTCCCCATCTCCTCCTCAACTCCCTCTCCCCCTCCCCTCTCTCTCTCTCAGTGCGTTATGCCGGCGGAGCACTACAACCGCCCCGGCCTGTTTGATGGTCCCAATGAATATTTCCGGCAATTAATTATTCTTGACTTTGATTTTTTACAAGCCTTTATGACATGATAGCCTCTGTGAAACATTGATGTAGACATCAATATCTTCCTTCTTAAGGGTACTTGAGGGAACCAGCCTCTCTCTCTATCCTCGTCGTCTCATTCGTTTTCTCTCTCTCTCTTTTTCTTTTTCTCTGGTTTCTCTCTCTAGTTTTCTCTCTTTTTCTCTTCTCTCTTTCTTTTTCTCTCTCTCTTTTCTCTGCCTCTCTCTCTCTGTCTCTCTGCCTTTTCCTCTCTCTCTTTCTCTGCCTCTCTCTCTCTCTCTCTCTCTCTCTCTCTCTCTCTCTCTCTCTCTCTCTCTCTCTCTCTCTCTCTCTCTCTCTCTCTCTCCCTCTCCCTCTCTCTCCTTCTTTCTCCTCCTTCTCCTCCTCCTCCTCCTCCAGCTCCACCTCCTTCATCCTCTCCATCCCCTTTCCCCTCTCATTCCTAATCCCCCTCACCCCCTCCCTCCCTTTCTCCCCCCCCCCTTACCCCTTTCCAATATACACGTAAGACTCTCAAGATAGCTAAGATTCAGTTAGAAAGACGTATGAATTAATAGCGATTCGTATCTAGTAATGAATTAGATTATGAAGTCATCCGAATCTTCCCAACTTTACGAATTTTACGAATTTTACGGAACTTGCTAATTTTACGAATTTTACGGATCTTGCGAATTTTACGAATTTTACGGATCTTGCGAATTTTACGAATTTACGAATCTTGCGAATTTAACGAATTTTACGGACCTTGCGAATTTTACGAATTTTACGGATCTTAAAGTCAGTGAAGATAATAGGAATTACGGAAATGGAAGTTAAGTGAATAAATCTAGATATGATATGATATGATATAAGTCTTAGATGTGATTTGGATGAGGTGTCGATATGCTATGAATATTAGTGAATGGGTTTAGAAATGACATGAGTTTTAGATATAATCTGGATATGACATGAGTTTTAGATATAATCTGGATATGACATGAGGTTTAGATATAATCTGGATATGACATGAGTTTTAGATATAATCTGGATATGACATGAGTTTTAGATATAATCTGGATATGACATGAGATTTAGATATAATCTGGATATGACGATAGACTTTGGATATGATCTCAGCTTTAGTTAATGATCTTTGATATGATATGATAGTGTGGTCAATCTAGATGTATGAGGATTAGGAGATATATAGCTTAGGAATGGATATGAATTTGTAGCAAGAAAGAGTTGTTAGACATGAAATATGGAAAACTAGATATTCCTTAGACTGACTATGAATATATAACTGTTTTACAGTCCTTTTGACCCGCATGCATAAACACGCATAGTGTGTAGTTGTTCGTTGTGCGATTTTAGTTCCCTATTCTACTAGCCAATCAAATCTGCGGCTGAGGAAGGATAATATAATATTTAGTATTTTTCAAGGATATGGATATCAGACAACGCCTTCAAGCACAAGGGGATTCGACTATGCTATACTAGGTATGATGATCCAGAGTTGCCAGCTAGTACGTTGATTTGTCCAGCCTAGGGATCATACAAGTTGTATGGGGCATTACCTATTACTCTATCAGCGGGAATAGATGGTGAAGGTTTGTTTTTTAAAGGTAATATCTTATATATATATATATATATATATAGATATATATATATATATATATATATTATATATATATATATATATACCATATATATTATATATATATATAATATATATATATATATATATATAAATATATATATATAATACAGTCTATATATATGTGTGTGTGTGTGTGTGTGTGTTGGAGTGTGTGTGTGTAGTGTGTGAGTTGATCTTGTGTGGGATGTGGATGTGTGTTTGACACTAGATTAAAGGTGTGGTGTGTGTGTAGTGTGTGATGTGTTGTGTGTTTGTGTCTGTTGCGGTGTTTGTGTGTGTGTGTGTGATGTGTGTGTGTGTTGGTGTGTGTGTGTGGTGTGCTGTGTGTTGTGTGTGTGTGTGTGTGTGTGTGTGTGACTGTGTGTGTGTGCATATATCTATCACACACACACACACACACACACACACACACACACACACACAAAACACACACACACCACAACACACACACACGCGAACAAAGTGTACACAAATAAAAGATACGTACCATTCCCTCTTGTCCCAAACTATCATGTATGATATATTTAATGAAGGATTGATGAATGTTTGAACAAGTTGAAAACCACGATAAACGAAGGGAAACAGGAAAACACGTGAAAACTATGCCTATTCAATTCGTGTGTTTTCTGTTTTCCTAATCTATATATATTATATATATATCTCTATTAATATATTATATATATATATAATCTATATATATATATATATGATTATCTATATTATATTTGTATCTACCATATATATCATGCTACATACTGATGTAACATATTCTAAATATAAATTTACTTATCTATGCATATTTCTCCCGTACATATGTATATAAATAAATCGCTCTACCCTCATATGTATAAAATTATTAAATAATATAATAAGATGGAATATATATATAGATATATCTCAATATATATACTATATATATACTATTATTTATACATGTGTTTCATTTGGTGTGTGTGTCGTGTGGGTGTGTGTGTGTGGTATTGTGTCGCAGTGTTGTGTAACGAGTGTGGATGTGTGTGTGTGTGTGTGTGGTGTGTGTGTGCTTTGTGGGTGTGTGTGTGTGTGTGTGGTGTGTGTGTGTGAGTGTGTGATGTATATATATATATAAATATATATCTTATATATATTATATATAAATATATATATACTATATATTATATCTATATATAAATTGACGAACGATCTGAGTTCGAGCGTTCGAATCCGGCTGGTGAGTATATGTTACCTTGGGGCAAGGAAATCCTTTACCTCGATTGCCTAATGGTTGTGGTGATATTACCAAGGATATGTGTGATATATACCCCCCACCACGATACAATTTAGGAGAGGGAGCGCCAGTAGGTGGGGGGTACCCGCGCCATAACCTTTGAGAAGGGCCCTACTTTCCTGCAGTGGAATGATACAGGCTGTAAAAAAAAAAAATTATTATAAAAAGTATATATTAATATATTATATTTATATACTATATATATATATATAAATATACAATATATAGTAATATAATTTATTTTATTTATTTATGTATACACACACAAATCAACACACACACATACATGCATACATATATATAGTGTATATATATCATATATATATATATATATATAGTATATATAATTTATATGTGATATATATATATATATATATATATACATTATTATATATGTATTCTATAGATTGGTTATATATCTATATATATATATATATATATATATATATATATATATATATATATATATACATATATATATGTATATATATATACATATATACATACATATATACATATACATACAGTACAGTATATATATACATATACATACAGTACAGTATATACATATATAAATGCATTTATATAGATGTATATATACACATATACATATACGCTGTTTTAATAGTAATGAGAATCTTTAATGAAGCGAAAAGTCAACGCACATATTCAGCCTCCGTGATTGCGTCTTCTGAGCAAAGTCTTTTTATGGTGTGTTTGATTAATAATTAGGCAACCTTGTCTTCAGGAAAGATAATGGATAGACGAGAGTAGGAACTTTCTCAAGTTTTGTGACTTAAATTATTAACCCTCATTTTATCTGTTTTAGATCTTATGCTGCATCATAACGTGAAATGGTTTTGTTCGCCGGCAAATAATTGCCTTTGCAGTTGGCTTTTTGACCGGAGTGTGTGGGTGTGGGGTAGTGAATATATATAAATAAATATATAGTATATATATATATATATATATAGCTATATATATAGATATAAGTTATGTATATATAATGGCAGATATATATATATATATATATATATAAATTAGTGATATATATATTGATATATGTGGTGTAAAAGACTATATATATATATATATTTATATATATATATAATATATATATTATATATATATATATAAGTATGTGATATATACTATATATTTAATATTATATATATATAGATATATATATATATTATATATATATAGATAGATAGATAATAGAGAGATTAGATAGATAGATAGATAGATAGAGAGAGAGGATGAGTGAGAGGAGAGGAGGAGGATGAGAGAGAGAAGAGGAAGAGGAAGAGAGAGAGAGAAAGAGAAAGAGAAAGAGGGAAAGAGAGAGACTAGAATAGCAGATCGAGGTAAGAAAACAAGAGGCAAGAGATCAGAAAGAAAGACAAAACAGAAACGGACAGCACCGAACAAGATAAATAGAGTAGAGCAGAGAGAGAGAGAAGAGAGAGAGAGAAGATGAAAGATGAGAGGAGAGAGGAAGAGAGAAAGAGAGAGAGGAAGAGAGAGAGAGAGAGTGAGGAGGAGAGGGGAGAGCGTGTGCGAGAGAGAGAGAGAGGGAGAGAGAGACAGTACAAAGAGAGAGACAGAGACAAGTGCAGAGAGACAGAGACAGAGGAGCACAGAGACAGGAGACCAATAGACAGAGGACATACAGAGACACAGAGAGGGACAAACAAGAGAGAGAGCAGAGAGCTGACAGGAATGGAAGCGGTGAGGACAAGACCCTGGAGAGACAGAGAGACAAACAGAGAGAGACAGAGAGAGACATGAGAGGAAGCGAGAGACAAACCGGAGAGAGAGAACAAAGAACAGGAGACAGACAACCAAAAACAAACAGAAACATCCACCGAAACAGACAGAGACCAAATCCAACAATTTCAGCGACGGATAAAATAAACGGACTCAATAGCTGCCGGGGTAGAAGGTAAGCCACGATTTTCCTTTTCCCACACGCACCGATCAGTTCTCGACCGACTGCGATATCCCGACACGGAAGGTGTGCACCGAGGCACCTTTGTTCCGGCGAAACGAGAGAGAAATGAGGTTAATTTTTCCATGTCGCCGCCGCGCTGATAATTAACACATTTAACGGGAAATAAAACATTGCGTGATGATCGGACATATGCCTGCGATTCACCCCGGAGCGTAAATCTATCTAATTATGCATTTAACTGTATTAACGGGTGTACTTGACCTTTATTTTCGTCTGTCTTCATGTTTTACTTGGGGGTTTGTATATGTCATTGTGTTACCTACTGTATGCGGTGACGAGGTGCTTATATAACATATAGAGATATAATATATATATATATTATAAATAACTATATATTCTATATATATATAATATATTTATATATATAATATATATATATATCTATATAAAATATATAAATATTATATATATAATATTTTTATATATATAATATATATATACATATATATATAATATTATATATATAATATATATATATATATATATATATATATATATATATACATATGTGTGTGTGTGTGTGTGTGTGTGTGTGTGTGTGTGTTAGTATGTGTGTGCGTGTGTGTGTGCGTGTATGTTTGTGTGTGAATGTGTGTCTGTATATCTATCTATCTATCTATCTATCTATCTATCTATCTATCTATCTATCTATCTATCTATATTATATATAAAATAAAATATATATATATATATATATATATATGTATATGTATATATACACATATATGTCTATATGCATTTTATATGTCTATATGCATACATATGTGTATATATATATATATATAAAATATATAATATATATATTATATAAATATATATATATTATATGTATATATTATATATATATATAATATATAAATATAATATATATACATATATACATATATATGTACATATATATATTTTTTATATATATACATATATAAATAATATATATATATTATATATATATATATATATATCTATATATATAAAATATAATACTATATATATGTATATATTTATAACGAATATATATGTATATATATATAACGTATATAATATGTATACACACACAAACACACAAACACACAAAATTATAATGCGTGTTTTAAATTGCGTTCGTGCGTATCCACGGAACGAAGCCAGTAAGATAGAAAACGTATTTGACGTTTAGAAGCAACATCAACAATTTCGTGTTTACGATAAATATTAGAGAAAGCGTGAAACCTCGTTCAGATGGCAGATAAGTTGATTGCGCCGCCGTAAAACGAGTTCAAAGGTTGAGGATTTCCACTTAGATTAAGCGAATCTTTATTCTTCTCGCAGAAGCCAGGGCCAATTCCACGGCCATTAGGACGCGTAGAGCGAAAAATAGCAGTTAATGCAATGTTGCATTCCGTGCGATCGCCCTGCATCTACTTATAAGCCGCTGTCGTTGTCGGATAGACGGGTGTGACGCTCATGACCTGATTTGGTGCTTTTTTTTATTTATTTATTTATTTATTTATTTATTTTTTTTTTTTTAATAAATGTATTGTCTGACGGAAGGTTTCAACTGTGGCTGCAACGTGACCGACACATTCTGGGTCATCAGGGCGATTGCAAGGTCAACAGGTCAGTGGAGAAGGTAGATCGTAAACAAGTTGTTGTTGTTCAGAAGCTCCTTGTAGAAGTGATGATTCAATAGAGTCATTCCGTGTGATGTACGAGTTACAGGGACTTCGAAGAACATCGCAGCTCAGGCGACCAAGTCAGCTACAGGTACAGGTACAGGTACAAGTACAGGTACAGGTACAGGTACAGGTACAGTCGAGCTAGTTATTATGGCAAGACAGGAATCGAAGGACGAGCTTAAGCATTGATTAGTTGATGAAGTGATGAAGTGATGATGAAAAAAGGTCGCCACAGAAGTTGCCAAACTTAATAAAGGAAGGAGGTAACGAAAAAAAAAGAAAAAAAAGAAAAGAAAACAAACAAGAGCTTAGCGTAGGTATAGAAACGGGAACTAACCTGGTCTAAACGGAACATAAAGAGGTAGAATGAAGAACCAAACAATCCTTGTAGTCACCAGGTCCTGAGACTCAAGAAAATACCAAGTCCTTCCCAACAGAAACAGACAGACAGACAGCGCCGATCGACAGGTCAGCCTACTTACTACCCCGAGCGAGCGAATCGCACCGTGCGCCGATGCCTTTGCCGGAACAAGGCGTCTTGAATGGCGACGTTCGTGTTAACATTCGTCCAACGTTTGCCTTTCATTCACTCGACTCGTACTCAAGTGTGTCAGGCGCCACTTCCGA
>NW_028234408.1:47942968-47947785 GCF_977035675.1 Penaeus japonicus | reverse complement strand
TCTCTCTCCACTCCTCTTCATCTCTCTCTCTATCTCTCTCTCTCTCTCTCACTCACTCTTTCTTTCTTTCTTTCTTTCTGTCTCTCTCTTTCTATCTCTCTCTCTCTTTCTCTCTCTCTCTCTCTCTCTCTCTATCTCTCTCTCTCTCTCTCTCTCTCTCTCTTTCTTTCTTTCTATCTCTTTCTTTTCTCTCTCTCTCTCTCTCTCTCTCACTGACTCACTCTTTCTTTCTTTCTTTCTTTCTCTCTCTCTCTTTCTATCTCTCTCTTTCTCTCTCTCTCTCTCTTTCTTTCTATCTCTTTCTCTCTATCTCTTTCTTTTCTCTCTCTCTCTCTCTCTCTCTCTCTCTCTCTCTCTCTCTTTCTCTCTCTCTCTTTCTTTCTTTCTATCTCTTTCTCTCTCTCTCTTTCTTTTCTCTCTCTCTCTCTCTCTCTCTCTCTCTCTTTCTCTATCTATCTATCTATCTCTCTCTCTCTCTCGCTCGCTCGCTCGTTTTCTTGGATTGTACCTACTTTTCCTGCTTTCATATTTCCCATTCCCCTTGCCTGTCTCTTTACTCTAATACCCTGTCTCTGAGTACCCCTCCTCCACTCCCCTCTCCCCTCCCTCCCTCCCTCCCTCCCTCCCTCCCCTTCTTCCCTCCTTCCCTCCCTCCCCCCCTAGCTTTGCTCATTCTCCTCTTTTCTCTTTCTCTCTGACCGCCCCTCCCCCCCCCCACTCACTCCCCTATCACCACCCCTACACCCCAACCCCAATCCCTACCCCCCAACTCCCCCACCCCCACCCGATCTCCTCCTCCCCCGTCTCCCCTGTAAAACGTTTGATTAGAAACGCAAATACGGTTTCAATATTTTAAGAATCTCATTGTCTGGCGTATCAAAAATGCTAATCCTGCGCGCGGCATCAAGGTACATACTGGCCCGGTTGAAAAAGGTATATTGGAAGCCCAGGGAAAAATGCGCACATTCATGTTTTCTATGATCGCGATGCTCATCATTATTGCACAGATCGTAAGTGATCGCAACCTGTGCGTGAAGGGCTCGCGGGACGGCCGGGCGCAAGGGCGAAGCTCCCTAAGGGCGAGGAGGCACTCTTCGAACCTATAGACCTCCCGTGGCTTGGCTGCTTCTTGCCCCGGGGTCCGAGGGTCGGTATCGGAGTATTAGGTACTTGTTATTTTGATGGCCGCGGAGACAATATTCACAACGGCGAAACAGAAAACGGATAATAATGATGACGAAAAATAGAGATTTGTAGGAACGCTGTGCTCCCGGTAATGACCATACGGCCAGCTTTTATGGCGGCAATGTTAGACTCACTCCCCCCCTCCTCTCCCCTTCCCCCTCCTCCACATACCCCCCTCAAGCCCCTTCCCTTCTCCCTTCTCCCCCCCTTCGAAAACGCAAAAAACTTGTTTATTCAGAACAAGCAGTCGGGAATTTAATTAATAGTTTTGGCTTATATTTTACGACGTGGATGTGACCATAATGGTAACCATTAAACGGACATAACTCGTTTTTGAGTTATAATACAGAGAATTCACTAACTACAACCAATCCTCTATACTATTATGCCCTGCACACTCCAGGCTTTTATAACCCTAGTCAACCTTTTTTTTCACATTTAACTTTCTGTACTTAGCACGGTGATGCAAGCTGCAGATACACGCGTCGTGGACATTGCAGACGGAAAAATATGATAAATGCTAACTGAATGCTGATGCGACACAAAAAGCGAGAGAGAGAGAGGGAGGAAGGGAGGGAGGGAGAGAGAGAGAGAGAGAGAGAGAGAGAGAGAGAAAGAGAGAGAGAGAGAGGGAGAGAGAGAGGGAGAGAGAGAGAGAGAGAGAGAGAGAGAGAGAGAGAGAGAGAGAGAGAGAGAGAGAGAGAGAGAGAGAGAGAGAGAGAGAGAGAGAGAGAGAGAGAGAGGAGGAGGAGGAGAAAGAGAGAGAGAAAGAAAGATACGATATTTTTGTCTTTCGTTTTTAGATAATAATGTAGAAAGAAACAAGAAGACACAACCTGGCCAATAAGAACTAATCTTGTAACAACACTAAAAGCCATACCCCCCCTCCAAAAAAAAAAAAAAAAAAAAAAAAAAAAATAGTATCTTTTTCATTATGCATTCCATAGATATATACAGGATGTGTCAACCACAACCGATCCATTCCGTTACTCTAACATCTGTTGCTCTTTGCTACGTACATACAATGGCAATAAAACGACATACACGAAACATCTTTTCGTCATAACAAAGGGCATTCGTCATTGCTCACACAGATAGCAATGGCACGGATTTGCAACTTTCCAGAAACATGTCGCATCACGTCATATTAGCAACAGCGATGACAGTACTATGGTAATGATGATAAAACGATTATGATAATGATAGGAATGACAAATATACAAAAAAGGTGGTGATCATAGGTAGTGATGTAAGAATGATAGTGATGATGATGATAATGATAGCAAGAGGAGTGATGACAGCAGTGATGTGTCATAGTGAGGGTCAGGATAATGATGACAGAGTAATGATAAAATTCACGGTAATAACGATTAAAAAACATAAGAAAAACAATAACAATGAGGATTTTTCTAATAATATAACGACGATAATGACGAAAAATTAAAGAAAAAAACAATGATAACTTTTAGAATAATAAAATGATAACAACAATACTCATGACTAATGGTGAATTTTCCCATTACTTATAGATCGACACTATCTAGAAAGCATATAGGATAATGTATAGTGACATATATAGTGAAATGGATCACCGATAGTTATTACTGATGTTTCCTCTCCGTTTCAAATATAGTGTAGAGAAGTCGTAAGTGGATAGACTATCAATTATGTTGCACAAAAAAGTAATTGTAAAAAGATCACAAATATGTCATGTCATTTTAGTATGCCTTATCTATGCATTTTTTAAGGTATATATATATATATATATATATATATATATATATATATATATATATATATATATATATATATACACACACACACACACACACACACACACACACAACACACACACTCAGACACACACACACACACACACACGCACACACACACACACATAAGAGAAACACACAATATATATATATATATATATATATATATATATATATATATATATATATATATATATATATATATATACATATACATACATACACACATATAAGAAAGAAGAAGAAATGCAACGTTTGATCCTGTTGCAGCGTCAACTTATCTATAACAATCAAGCTCATTAGATAGTTAATGAGATATGAATTTGGTCAACTCTAATCAGCGACTTTAGATCACATCTATTAGATTAAAATAATTGAAATTATTATTGTTATATCATTACGATGGTTCATTAATGTTGCTGTTATTTTTTGTTTGGTTGGTTGTTTGTTTGTTGTTGTTGTTTTTCTCCTTCTTGTTCTTCTCTTTCTCTTTTTTAACATTATTGTTATTATCGTATTATGATTATTGTTGTTGTTGTTATTGTCATTATCATTATTATCATTACTAGTTTTATTACATCATTATCATTATTGTTTTATTACTATCATTACCCTTATTTCTATCAATAATGATTGAAAATTGATAATTATAAATCATCATCACAATCTAACGATGATGATAATATAATAAAAATTATAATTTTCTCACCATCACTATCATCGCTATTGCCAATGATAGCAATAATATCATCATGAAAAAATATTTCCTGCAATTATGCAACGAAGATACAAATGACATTACCAAAACAGCAGTATTATTGAAAATAATTATGAAAATGATATAACATTGATGACATAATGATATAAGGATATAATAATAATATATGATAATGATAATAATATATAATAATGATAATAATGATATAATGATATAATGATGATATAATGATGACAATGATTATAGATACTAAAAACAAAGATAATGATAATGATAATGAGATTATTTGGATAAAAATGATGTAGATAGAAACAATAGTTATGGTAATTAGCGAAATGATAATGATAAAAAGAATATTATGTAAGGTTATAACGTTAAATACAATGATGATAGTAATTGGCATTGTAATACCAATGACAATGGTAATAGCATTAATGATGGTGATAAAAGTAGTATTAGTAACAACTACTATCCTTAAAATGATGATGATAACCATAATGATAATGGTCATTTCAAATTGTTTTTATATTACAAATATTGATCTAATAGTGATAATGATAATGATGATAATAATAACAATGGTAATAACAATGATAATGGGAGTTAAAGTAATAGTGGTAGTAAGGATGATGATAGTAATAGCAATAATGATAATAATGATAATGATGATAATAATGATAATAATAATAATAATATTGTAAAGTAAAGCAACGAAAGTAAAGGTGATATTGATGATAATACTAATGATTATCTTTTTGATAATTGAAATTGCATTTGCAAAATACAACCACTACGCTACCAATAATAGTTGAAATATTGAATCAAAATAAATCAATCATTATCACCATTATCTATACATCCATCGCTACGTATATCATTTTCTCATCATTATCTCTAAAATCAGCTATTACCTTCAATGCCATTCTCGAGGCAGAATCATTAATATCAACATTTTTTTTTGCATTATCTTCAATTTATGTCGTTATTGCAATATGTAACGCCTATTGTCTTCAGACTTGCAAGATCCTGCAGCATCACCATCATTAGGATCATTAACTTCATTATCATTATTATCATCACCATCATTATCATCAATATAAATACTATTACTATTTTAGTTACCCGCTAAGATACCACAAAGA
>NW_028234408.1:47932968-47935468 GCF_977035675.1 Penaeus japonicus | reverse complement strand
CGCAATTACTATCACTTTTGATTATCATTAGTGTCATCATTATCATCATTGCTATTATTACTCTTAAATAAAACGATATCCCACTGTATCGTAAAAAAGAAAAAAAAAATCCAAAACCATTTTTTTTTTCGTCATATATATGATAAAAAAAAAAAAAAAAATCCAACATAATGTTATAAAGAGAATCACATAAGTACGTGCAAGGATGTTAAGTTCTGACTGCATGGTACTTGAACATGCATTTTTCCGTTTCTTTTGAATATGCTAATAACATCTGTGATTACGTTCAAGCTTAAATAATCCCTTTAAACTTACGATTCTCTCTCATGCCCCACCATCTTTTTTTCTCTCTCTCTCTTTTTCTCTCTCTTTGTGCCTTACCATTTCTTTCTTTCTCTCTCTTTGTGTCAAAGCTTTTCTTTCTTTTTTTTGTCTCTCTCTCTGTGTTTCAGCTTTTCTTTCTTTCTTTCATTAGTTCTCTCTCTCTCTCTCTCTCTCTCTCTCTCTCTCTCTCTCTCTCTTTCTTTCTCTCTCTCTTTTTTTTTTTCTATCTCTCTCCCTCTCCCCTCCTCCCCCCCTCTTTCTCTCTCTCTCTCTCTCTCTCTCTCTCTCTCTCTCTCTCTCTCTCTCTCTCTCCTTCTCTCTCTCTCTCTCTCTCTCTCTCTCTCCTCTCTCTCTCTCTCTCTCTCTCTCTTTCTCTCTCTCTTTCTCTCTCTCTCTCTCTCTCTCTCTCTCTCTCTTTCTCTCTCTCTCTCTCTCTCTCTCTCTCTCTTTCTCTCTCCCTCCCCCTCCTCTCTCTCATAGCACGTAATGGTGCCAAGAGAGCAAGGTAGCTGATATGATATGGTATGATAGAGTGATGGCTTAGGTATCGCTGGCTTGGTGGCCTCGTTTCGCGGCGTGAGAGCGGGGACCTGGCCCGAGGGTGACAGGTCAGAAGGGAGGATGACCTCAGGTCAGTGCTTGTGTGTACCGATTTTTTTTTTCTCGATTTGCCATTTGATCTCTCGCTATCCCTATCACCCCACTCGCTCTCTCTCTCTCTCTCTCTCTCTTCTCTCTCCCTCTCTCTCTCTCTCTCTCTCTCTCTCTCAGCTTTTCTTTCTTTCTTTCACAGTCGTTCTCTCTCCCTCTTTTCTCTCTCTCTCCCCTCCTCCCCCCCTCTCTCTCTCTCTCTCTCTCTCTCTCCCTCTCTCTCTCTCTCTCTCTAACTTTCTCTCTCTCTCTCTCTCTCTCTCTCTCTCTCTCTCTCTCTCTCTCTCTCTCTCTCTCTCTCTCTCTCTCTCTCTCTCTCTCTCTCATTCTCTCTCCCTATCTCTCTCTCTATCTCGATGCAAAGAGATGCTATTTTCTTATAATAATAATGCCTATCATCAATATCAGCTATGTGAGCGACTGACCTATTGCAGTATATGAAATGTCAACAAAACTATTTCTACATTACCTTCATTCGGGTTCTTTGCTTCGATAAATGTCACTATCCTTTAATAATGACGCATTAGACAAAGGGATGTAAACCCATTGAGAGACATCCAAGATTCTATTATCTGCGCTCTGGCAATGTCAAACGCGCATATAAATGCAAGTCCTTAAGCATCTACGATAGATATGTGTATACTCATGTACACACGCATGTACACGCACATACATACACACACACGCAGACACACGCGCGAACATACACACTTACACACACTTACACACACACACATAAGAAGAAAATTAAGAAATATTAAAAAAAAACAAAAAAAAACATACCAAAATTACGACATTCTTTTTCATTTCTTTTTCAAAAAGTAAATACCCCCCAGACCCCCTCCCTACCCCTCCCCCTACCCTTTACCCCTACCCCCCCCCCTCCTTCCCTTGGGATATCAATAATCACACGACTGAACTTCTCAAATTACTGAACATTTTTGATGGATCTCCGGTATATGCCGTCTCTCTCTCCATTCAACATTAATCAAACTTTGGAATCTAAAAGGCAATTGTGACTAGAAAAAATGGCTTACCGACCTTTGAATGATTTGATAATGGTTTGTCAAACTGGGAGGGGATGGGAGGGGAGGGCAGGGGAGGGGACCGGAGGGTAGGGGAGGGGAGGGATAGGGAGGGGAAAGGGGGTGAGGATGGGAGGGGAGGGGAGGGGAGGGGTAGGGAGGGGAGGGGTAGGGAGGGGAAAGGGGATAAGGATGGGAGGGCAAGGGAGGGTAGGGCAGGGGAGGGGTAGGGAGGGGAGGGGTAGGGAGGGGAAAGGGGGTGAGGATGGGAGGGTAGGGGAGGGGAGGGGAGAGGACCGGAGGGGTAGAGGGGGAGGGATAGGGAGGGGAAAGGGGGTAGGATGGGAGGGCAAGGGAGGGGAGGGCAGGGGAGGGGTAGGGAGGGGAGGGATAGGGAGGGGAAATAGGATGAGGATGGGAGGGCAGGGGAGGGGAGGGCAGGGGAGGGGTAGGGAAGGGAAAGGGGGTAGGGAGGGGAAAGGGGGTAGGATGGGAGGGCA
>NW_028234408.1:47922968-47925468 GCF_977035675.1 Penaeus japonicus | reverse complement strand
TTCCCATCATTCGCTTTTCTTCTTTGTTTTTTTTGTTTTTTGTTTTCTTCATCATTCGGTTTTCCTACCAGCCTGGCCTTTCCTCACCTATTCCATCTTTGTTATTCCTCTCGTTCGCTCTTCCTGACTCCTGTCTTCTTTCCCTTCTCTTTCTTTTCCTCATTCGCTCTTCTTATTGGTTCTTTGCCTTTCCTCTCCTTCCGTCGTTTTCCTCATTCGCTTCTCGCCCTGTGCTTTCTGTTTCTGTGTTTCCTTATTCGTTACTCCCATTTACCTTACTCCTCTCTCTCTCTTTCCCTCGTTCGCTGTTTCGTTTAGCTTTTATCTTTCTCTTTACTCTCTCTTCCCCTCATTCGCTTCTCTTAGTTTTTACCTTTCGTCTCTTCCATCGTTTTGTTTTTCTAATTTCTTTCAACAATTTTATTATTCTTCGTCTTTTCTATTTCTTGTTTTCCTCATTCACTTCTCTTTCCTCATTCACTTCTCTTTCCTCATTCACTTCTCTAACATTATATTGTTTTCCTTTCAATCTCTTTAATACTCTATATTCTATTTTTTTTTTATAATTGTTCTTTCTTCGTCATTTCATTTTCCTCAATAGCTTCTTATTCTGTTTTGATTTTCTTCCTTTTTCTTTTGCGCTTGTCGTACTGTTTTGTTTTTCCCTCTTTCTCTTTCTTCTTGTATTTATTTTCTTTCTTTTTCTCTCTATTTCCCACAATCGCTCCTCTTCGTATTTTTTTCTCTCTCCTTCTCTAATTCCCTCAATCGCTTTTACCCATTAAAAAAAAAAAAAAAAAAAAGTCCTTATCTTCACACGTTCTAATTCCCTCATTCGCCTCTCATACTGCCCCCCCCCACCCCCCACCCCCCTAAATCTTCCTTTTACATCTCTCCATCTCCCTCATTCGCTTCCCACACTTAACCTCTGCATCTTACCTCTTCCCAAAAATTACTTCCTATATTTTTTTCCCTCCTTCTTTTTCCCTTTCTTATTTGACAAATTTGACAAGTATCTTTTTCCTTCCTCTTTTTTCTCTTCCTTTTTTGACAAATCGTATTATTGTTATTCCAAACCTCAAGCCTATATAACACGCCCATGAAAAGAGAATCGGCTTTGGGAAGGTTTTAACAGCTACTGGCAGTGTCTGACCGGAATAAATCATTTACTTTTATTCATTTATTCGTTTTATTATTATTATTATTATCATTATTATTATTATTATTATTACTATTATTATCATTATTATTATTATTATTATTATTATTATTATTATTATTATTATTATTATTATTATTATTATTGTTATTATTGTTATTATTACTATTATTATTATTATTATAATTATTATTGTTATTATTATCATCATTATTATCATTATTATTATCATTATTATTATTATTATTATTATTATTATTATCATTATTATTATTATTATTATTATTATTATTATTTTTTTTTTTTAGGTGATTAGGATATGCGGAAGATCCTTTGGGAAAGATGTGGTAGAGAGTGATGATGGTAATGATGGTGATGATGATGCTAATGATGATCGTGGTGGTGGTGATGATGATGATTCGAAGGAGGGAGATGAGATAAAGGAGGGATAGAGCAGGAAGATGATGATGATGATGCCGAGAAGGAGGGAGTGAAAGAAGAGGAGGAAGATGGTGGTGGTGATAGTAAGGAGGAAGAAAAAGAGGATGAGGAGGAGGAGGAGAAGAAGAAAGAGGAAGGAAGAACATACTGAAATGTAATGACAATAATGAGGAAAAGAAGAAAGAGGAATAAATGAAGATGATAGTGAAAGCAATAACGTTGATGATCATGATAGTGATGTCAGAAGTAATAGTGATGATAATCATGATAAAAGTTATTGTGATGATGATAAGGAAGAGCGATAAAAATAAGAATATAGAATTTAAACAACAAAGTTGAAGGAAGGGGAAAAAACTAAAATAAGAGAGAGAGAGAGAGAGAGAGAGAGAGAGAGAGAGAGAGAGAGAGAGAGAGAGAGAGAGAGAGAGAGAGAGAGAGAGAGAGAGAGAGAGAGAGAGAGAGAGAGAGAGAGAGAGAGAGAGAGAGAGGGAGAGAGAGGGAGAGAAATTGAGATAGAGATATCTTATTTTTATCTTAAAAAGTTTATTCATACTATATACAGTGTATACACATGGATAGGCATAGGAAATATGCTAAATTGGTTTGTACAGTTCATGTTAAATTCTGAGACATACATTACTGATGAAACAGATATTACTATGACCCTGTCGATTGATATGCTAGGACAAAGCTATACATAAGCCATGATAGTACATGTATATCACTCTAGAAAGGCCTTGCAATTTTATCTATCACAGACAAAGTTCTTGTGTTTACGTAATATATCTGATGAAATGCCGTCTTCTATAAAGGATGTAGCAATGTTTCATGTTCAATCCTTTCACGAAACTCTTTAATTAGAGGACATATCATTACATAGTGGTTAAGGATGTGTGAATA
>NW_028234408.1:47910468-47912968 GCF_977035675.1 Penaeus japonicus | reverse complement strand
CACACACCCAATCACATACAAACACAAACAATAACAAACATCCCCACACACATAAACCTATAAACACCCCTATAAAAACCAACAACCTAAGCTCAGAAAAATCAAAAAATCAAAAAAGAAAAAAAAAAACTCTTTTCACCATAAGACCAAAAACTCATTCATCATTATCTCTCTCATTCTTAAGGCATCTTCCTCCCCCGACTCCACTTAATGAACGCCTTGAATAACATCCCACCTTTATTCCATCTCTTCCACACTAATCACATGGGGTGTATTAAGCGCATACATGGCCACATGATGCGTTTTACCGACCAGATTTAGAATAAAAAAGAAAAGGGAATGGAAAGTTGTGAAACGCTCTCGATTCCGACACTATCCGCACAATTAGTGCTTCGAATACGTGTCGTGTCGAAGCGAAGCACTTGAATGAGGCGCTGCGAGGCAAAAGAGGCAGGGGCGCATAATCAGACGTATCGCGGAATATATGCGAATATCTTTAAACAGACATATGTGTATATAAATATGTATATATATATATATATATATATATATATATATATATATATATATATATATATGAATCACAAAAAAAAACACAATAACGTGCACATAGCAGAGTTAATAACACTGCCACTAAATGAAAGGAAAAAGTTGCAGTGTTATTAATATATATATATATATATATATATATATATATATATATATATATATATATATATGTATATATATGTATATGTGTGTGTGTGTCTGTGTGTGTGTGTTTGTGATTGTGTGTGTGTGTGTGTGTTTGGGTGTGTGTGTGTGTGTTTGTGATTGTGATTGTGTGTGTGTGTGTTTGCGAGTGTCATTGTGGTTGTGTGTGTGTGTATGTATGTATATATATGTATATACTGCACACACATATACATAAATATTTATCTATCTATCTATCCATCTCTCTCTCTCTCTCTCTTTCTCTTTCTCTCTCTCTGTATATATATATATATATATATATATATATATATATATATATATATATATATATATATATATATATATATTCTGATCTACTAATTCACACACACACACACACACACACACACACACACACACACACACACACACATATGTATATATATATACTCTACAGCCAATCAGCTGATTCCCCGCCCGTTGCGCCGCGTCCGCACACCCACGCGCCGGCAAGTCCGCGGCGACACACGATAGCTCGGGGAGAACGCTTGTGTTTACGTATCTTTAAGCGCTTGCGAACGCGCCGGGGATCACGTTTATCTCTGGGGACTCCTGTTTGTGTCCTATGTCCATCACGACGAAGGGGGCACTTGAGCAGGACTCGACCCGGGGTGAGATTAGCACGAAAGAGGAGGATAATGAGGAGAATGATGAGTTCATGGCTATGTCTGATTGCGAATCGAGTGACGTGCGTGTTTGATTTTTGTTTTTTTGTTTTTTTTTTTGCTCTTTTTGTTTCGTTTTTTTTTTTTTTTTTTTATCTGGGACGTGATGGGGAAATTAAGTTTATAGATATATCAAAAGCGTGAGGTTAGAACATTGTGACTGTAATGACATTCGAAGTATTTTGTAATATCAAACGTAAGATTGGTACGATTGAAACATAGGATTAGACAGCAAATCAGCTTGTACAGAAAGATATATATCTCGATATCCTCAAAGGCTTCCGTGATTCCTCTTCCTTTCTGTTATTTCCTTTCCAAATAGCCGTGTTATCTTCCATTTTCAACAGTGATTTTCAACACAAAATTTGGTGAAGTTATTCCCTCATATTTGGGGCGATTAACTTAAAGTCAGCAGTCACGAATCATAAGTAATTGCTCCCTCAATCATTTTAATCTTTTCACTTCAAGGTCTCATTATCTTTACAAGAATCGTTTGAAGGTAATCAAATAATTTCTTATTCCATGTTTTTATTGGCGGCGCTAAAACACGTGACAGATTATCATTGTTCTTATTGCCACTATCATCATTGTTTGTATTATTCTTATCTTTACCATCACGTTATTTCTGGATTTTTTACTGTTATTCTTGGTATTGTCATTACCAATATTGTTATCATTACCATTGTTATCAACATCATCCTCATGCTAATCATTATCATCATCATCATAATCATCATTAACATCAAAATCAACGTCAATGTCAACATCAACATCAAAATCAATATCAACATCAACATTAACATTAACATTAACATCATCATAAAATCCGTTGCAATGTCGATGCCTCCAGTAATTATTATTTTCCTTAGGCTGTATCTAACATACATCATATCATGAAGTATCTAATTTACTTATATTAAGGTTATAATCTTACGCGACAGAGAAATCAAACAGATGTTATGTAGAAACTGCATAATAATCTTAATATATATATTTTTTTATCTTTACATGGAAAATCTCTTCACAAAACAGAAATCACGAAAGAGAGAGAGAGAGAGGGAGATACATACACACACACACACACACACACACACACACACACA
>NW_028234408.1:47880468-47895468 GCF_977035675.1 Penaeus japonicus | reverse complement strand
CCTCCCGCCCACGCCAGAGTGAATGCTCTTCCTGCCGCCCATGCCGAGCGTAAAGCCATAGGTGCAGCGAGACCGCCCACCGAGAAAGTAAAAATAGTGACAGAATATATACGGGTTATGAAATGGCTAAAAGTCTGCCTGTTTTCAGAAGTTTGTTGCCTTGAGTAAAGTCCGTTATTAGTCTGAAATATGTTTTAATGTTTGTTAAGATATGATGCTGATAGTCAAAATAAGTTAGTAATCAGTTAGGATGGGTTTGGTAAGTAAGCATATGCTGATCATAATTGGCCTGAATAATGTTATCAAAGATTTATTGAATTTTTGCACAAACTGGCCATTTTTTTGGCACTAAGTTATGTAATAATTAATGATAAACACGGCTTTCGGCGCTTAGTCCTTCAGGCAAACCAACCATGTTTAGACGTAGGGAGATATTTGGTGAGAATATTTTGCTATTAATTTTATAGATTATAAAATGCGATGTTTTATTACCATAATTTGTTATTCCATTACCTTCAGCAAAAGGAGTCGATTTATACATGACGGTTATTAAAAATGTAATGCATGTTGACCAGGTAGGATCGATCTATGCACGAAATTTATTGATTTATAAGCGTGCATGGCATTTCATCATCATGCATTCAATTGCGTATCATTAGCATAATATATTCGCAAAAATCTATGTGGAAACTTTTGCAAGCTTCTTCGTTATTATTAGCATCATATATTTGTAAGAATCTTTGTTGAATAATGTTGCAAGGTTATTTGATTCTTTTTTTTTTCTTTTTTTTTCTTCCTTTATATTAGCTGTATGTAAATTTAAGGTTTTTCACTTGTCACAACAGTCAAGTCAACAGTCAACTTTATTCGTGTGTCTCGCTTTCGTCTGACGTGGTGGTCGTGAGAATTTCGTGATAGCAACGTTTGTGTTTCTTTGCAACATGTATGAGCCAAAATTTATTCATCCTTGATCATGCTGCCTTTTTGTCAGTTGTTTAATATGCGATTCATGACTGTCCTAGACAGATTAGTACTTTTGCCATACATAACCCCTCTTGCTAAGTTGAAGGCTTTTGAATTTGGTTTTTGTGCTTTTATTTTTTGTTAGTGTTTGATTTAGTGTTTGTTTGTTTTATTTAGTGTCACTCTCAATATACTCACTCTCAAACTCTCTATCTCACACACACACACACACTCACAACACATTAAACACTCAATCATTGAATTTATTTATAGTTTGTTTTATATATAGATTTTTATATATGTAGTGATATATATTATATATATATATATGCATATATATTATATACATATTGATATATTTACTTTATTTATAAGATTTAGATTTAATTATATTTTTTTATTGATTATACATATTTATATATATAATTTATATATTTATTTACAGATATATTTTATATTTATAGATATATGTTTATGATTTTTTTTATATTATTTATATATATATTATATAATATCTATATATATATCATATATATAATATATATACTTATCTATATATATATATATATATATACACACACACAACACAACACACGCACACATATATATTTACATTATACACATATATATTTATTTTTTATTTATTTATATTATATTTATATGAATATATATTTATATATATATATACTATATATTTATTGGGTTGTTGGGTTATATGTAATATTTTTGTATTTATATATATATATATATATATATATATATATATATATATATATTATATATATATGCAATATATATAATTATGCACTCCTATACTTTATAGATATTTATATAGATATATTTTGGATATTTATATTGATATGTTATATATATATATAGATATTTTATATATATGTATATTTATTTATAATATATAATATTTACATATATATATAATATACATTTATATATAGATATTTATATTTATTTATATTATATATATATATATAATATAATTATGTGTGTTATATATATATATTGCATATATATATATATATATAATATGCCATATATTATATTATACATAATATATATATATATTGAAAGACTACGTACTATATATATATATATGTATATATGCATATTTTGATATATATATATATATATAATATATATATATCATCTATATATTATATTTATTTAAGTCATATATATGTTATATATATATTTATATTTAATAGTATTATATATATATTTATATGTAATTTATTTAGATTTGCAGTTATGATATATATTTATATTTATATATATACTTTTATAGATATATATATATATATATATATTTTATTATATGTGTGTGTGTGTGTTTGTGTGTGTGTGTTGTGTGTGTGTGTAGGAGAGTCACAAAAAAGAAATGGAAGACCCGAAAAAAAAAAAAAAAACCAAAACACAGATGCACTTTTGGTTTATATTTAAAGCATTATACAAAGAGTTTTGCATTCTATCAAATCTATTTCTTTATTCATTTATGTATCTATTAATTTCATTATTGTATTAAAAAGTGGTTGGTGCGTTTTCAGATATCAACAGTTTACCAATGAAGAATTTATTTTTCCTGTGGATTCTGGAAGATGTTATCTGAGTTTTAATATTTTCCGGTTATTTATCTATTCATGTATTTATCCCAAGGAGGTATTTTTTCCTTTCCCGTGTTAATTTCTTACCAACATTACTTGTCCAGGGAAACCAAGTAGATTGGTGAATCTCATTATCAAAAGAAAAAAAAAAAAAAAAGAAAAAAAAAAATCACAGGTATTGTATTCTGACGAGATCGTTTCCTGTACTGGAATCAAGTATTCAAATTATCTCCAGTTGAATTTCTTTCCTTTTTTTTCTAAAATTTTACCTTTTCTTAAACCCTATCTCATACCTCATTTTTCTTACTAATCACAGACAGCTCCGACAAGCACTACAAAACCCACAAGATCTTGCGGACAGGACAGTCTTTCAGGAAACTCTCATCTAATCCCAAAATAATCAACGAACAAATATTTCGAAGTGAAACTAAACTTCTGACGACTGAGTGCTGGCTTCCTAGACAATCCCCTGGTGAGCATTGAGATCTCTTACGACATGTTTCTAAAGTAAGCTCTCCTTTGTCTCATTAGCGTGTTGCGTAACACTTGGCTGATACATACATGACTTCTTGAAGACGGGATGAGTGGCTATTAGGTTTTTTGGTTTATGATGGCTGCTATTTTTTTTTTTTTTTGGGGGGTGGGGTGGGGGTGGGGGGGAGAGGAAGGGGGGAGGGGGGAATTATTTGTGGATGGCGAAATGCTTTTGTGATTCGTGTAGATATGACTGTGCAAAGATGAAACCTCTTGAAGGAGTCAAACCTAAAGCTGATCTGGGAAGCCAAACAAAGACTAGTTTGGAATAACAAATCATATTAAAAAATAAATGAATAAATAAATAAATGAATAAAAAAAAACAAATAAATAAAAAAAACACGTTTTTGAAGAGATAAACAAAAGTGAAACAATAGGCCTTGGCATCCATGAATCCGTTTTCTATGCCGAGTCATCTAAGTAGCTAGTACTCAACAGTAGGTTTCTATTATAGTAGACCTTCACACTTTTCAATGGTCTATGGACTTGAATCCACTTCCTTTGTCCGATTCAAGTGTATGGCAAAGGTGTACTAATTGCCTCGCTTTTCAATAAGCATTTCATTAATGAATATGCAACAGTGGGTCTTAGAAACTGTAGTGTCTAAGTAAAGGTACAGTGTGTGTTTAATGAGCCCACATTATTTTACGAAGAGAACATCCTTGATCCAAGTTTTGCAGGTAATCAGATTAATTATCCTGCCAATGGCGATGTCAACACACCAGTTCGCCATATTAGGAAATTTATCACTGAGGCAATTTTGGCCCTAACTGTTCAAAATACATCTAAGTAGAGTGTTCGAAAGACTGGAAAGTCTGTAAACACTTCTGAAACAAGAACTGGATATGGTGACTGGCACTCTCATTCGAATAGGCATAAAATAAATGCCTAGAGTTCAGTTCGTGTTTACGGAGTGAGTGGCACCAGATATGCCCTTGGTGCAGATGGATCTTGCTTGCAGTGCCACATTTTGCAGTTAATGCCAGTGCCAATGAGGTTCAGATAAGTTGCAAGATACGGAAAGTAAATGGGTATCGTATTAGCTGAGTGTCTGAATTTTGCCTCGGTTGAACATGAAGAAAAATTCGAAGTGAAATGTGTGGATATCTATGAAAAACGGGAAAAAAAGTTATATGAACATGATCAGCAGTGCCTAAAGTTGTGTATGAATATAGAAATGTAAGCAAAGAAATGTTTGCCTCTGAAACCAGTAAAAAAATACCCAAAAGTATTATATACTGTTATATATTTATATTTTTTATATATATATAAATATATATATATATATATATTTTTATATATAATTATATAGATTTAAATTATATATAAATATAATATAGAGATTTTAGAGATTTTTATTTTTTTTAGAGAGAGAGAGAGATTTTAGATTACAGAGAGGAGAGAGAGATTTAGAGAGAGAGAGATTTATTTAGATTTTAGAGAAGAGAGAGAGAGACTCGAGAGTAGTGAGGAGTGAGAGAGAGAGAGAAATGTATATATATATATATATATATATATTATATATATATATATATTTATATAAATATATATATATATGCATAAATATGCATATTATATATCATATAGACTGGTCAGGGTAGAGTTAAGTTACAGCTAAGAAGGGAACGAAAAACAACTCATACAGAGCCTCTCGTTATATCTAACCAATCATCAAGAATATATATATTTAGAATATATATATATGATATATTTTATATATATTTATATACAGATTTTATATACATATATATGATATATTTTATATATATATGTATATTTCCCACGTTTATATCATATATATGCATATGTATATATGTAATATATATATATTAATATATATATATGCATATATATATATATCTTATTATAGGTATAATATATTCAAATATTATGCATATGTAAATATGATATATATATAAATATATATATAATATTTATATATATCTATATATATATATATGATATATCATATATAATATGCATATATAATGAATATATGTATATATATATATATATATAAATATATATATATTTGGTTATATATATATATATATTTACACATATATATATAGTTTTATTTCGAAATATATAACATAATAATATCATATATAAAGCATATATATATTTATATATATAACTATATATATATATATATATAAATATCAATATAAATATATATATAATATATATATATATATAATGTATATATATATATACATATATAATATATGCATATTATACTGATATATTATACATATATATAATATATATATAATTATATATAATATATCTATATATATATATATATATATAATGTCATGACTGTTGGTATAGTATTAACTAGAGGCATCAGAATGAGCATATTTCGTTCCTACTTAGCTGTAACTTAACTCAACTCGCTGACCAGTCTAGGTCGCATACCGGAAAAAACATTTACATTATAGATAACGTTTACGTCTTGTACGATTGTCACGCCTATTGGTGAGAATAAGTCAATTTCGTTTTTAATGCTGATGGTTGATTTTCCATGTCCATTTCCTTTCCTCCCCGGTCTCTTTTCGAAAAAAGTTTCATAATTTTAAGGGATTCGAGCTTGCGGCGAATTCTATTATCTTTGCCCTCTCCTCATTTCTTCTGGTGCCTAATCCAATGTTCCCAACCCGATATTTTCTCCATCTTCCATTATTCCCTACGTGGCATTAAAATCCCCCTAATCATTTTCTGTAAAATGGGCCCTTAAGCAATCTAAGAATTGCAGTACATGTTCTTTTCGGAGAGTCAGCAGATGAACAACAAACAATTATAAGGCGATTCAAATAAGGAAAGTTGAAAGATTGGCATAAAATGAACATGAAAAAGACAAAAGCCATGTTCAACAGTCGACCCCAGTTAAGCAAATACAAATACAGGCGAGGTACTAGAAGCAGTGACGAGTATGTTTACCAAGGCAACTCATTCGACGAGTACATTTCTGCGAAGCCGAGATAAAACGACGAATCAGGCTAGTTGGAGTGCCTTCGGTAAACATAGTAAATATATTACGAAGTAGTCTGCCCCCTATGCCTAAAAGAAAAAGAGTTTTGACCAATGCGTCCTCCCGTCAATGACAATTTGCTCAGAGACATGGACTACGACCAAGCACTCGAGAGGAAATTAGTAAGCGCCCCAAAAGAATGGAAAGGCTTATGCTAGGAGTTAGCTTTAAGAGACAAGAAAAGGGCCACATGGATCAGCAGCAAACAAAGTAGAGAATGATACTCAAGACCATCAAGATGAAAACGTGGCAGTGGGCTGGACACTTATATCGAGTACAGGACAACAGTGGACAAAGAAAACAACAGAATGGGTAATACACGACACAAAGAACCCAGCAAGACCAATGACATAGATGGCGGGGAATAAATAGCAAAATACCGCAGAGTAAACTGGAATCGGAGACACGAGACCGGAATGACTAGAAAAGATTGAGAGAGCCTACGTCCCTGCATGGATTGAGACAGGCTAATGATGATGATGATATATATAATATTTACACCATATACAGTATACAGTATATATATATATTATAATACATATATATTAGTATATACATATATATATATATCTATTTCTATATATATATATATAATTATTATGTATAAATATATATATACTAAATATTATATATATTATATATACACATATATACATATATACATAGCATAGCATATAAATTTTATATATATATATATATTATATATATATATATATAAATTTATATATATATTTGTACATATATACAGTTTTGTATATACATTATATACATATGCATATATATATATATATATATATATTTTAATAAATATATATATATATATATATAATATATAAATTATATTGTGTTAATAATACATATATATATATATATATATATATATATAATATATATATATATATATATATATATAGTATATATATATGGATAAAATATTAGAATTAAAACAAAATTTTCCTATATATTATTGTACATACATATATATTTATCATATATATATATATATATATATATTATATGAATATATAACTATGTATATAAATATATATATAACTATAAATATATATTATGTATGTATATGCATATGATATATAAATATATATATATTATATATAATATATATATATATATTTATATGTATATGAATATATATATATATATATAATATATTATAAATTGTATATGTATTATATAATATATATATATATATATATACATACATATATATACATATGTATTAATGTATATACCTTACATACCACACACACACCATCACACACACACACTTCACACACAACCACACACACACATGTATTATACATATATACATATGTATATATGTATGTTATATGTATATATATATATACATTTATGACATATATACATACATATAATTATATAATATTAGATTATATATATATATATATATATATATATATATATACATACATATATTTGTCAAACTCTTGTAGTAGATGAATTAAAGGAGAGCACTGGTGATGTGAACCAGTCATCTTCATTGCTTTATCAATAATTCTTTTAAGTGCAATCCAAACGTAACCCTTTGTTACGAAGATGCAACATTTCATAAAACTCATAATACAATGAAAAATGAGGACACGAATAGTTTTGGTCAATACATAAAACCTAATTAATGAGTTCAAGGTTCTTTTATATTTGTTTTTTTTTTTCAAATCGGAAAACTACCTCGGTTCTAGAGGGCTACTAACTTATCCGTATAAAAGAAAAGATAAACACGATTTCGAAGATGATACTAAATGAACATAGAAATAAAGCAATATCTAAAATAAAACCCAAAAATAACAACCCCAAAAAGAAGAAGAAGAAGAAAAAAAAAAAAATAGAGTGATAACACTAACCATAAAACTTTAATACTAATTTCTCAATCTTTTTTTTTTTTTTTTTTTATTTTTTTTTTTATTTTTTGTTTTTTTTTGAAAAGAGATAAAAAGAGGTATGGGGGTTGATGTAATATTCGAAGTAAAGCAATTGAAGTAAGAGTAAAGTAGTTTTAAAAAAAAGCAAACGCAAATCCTACTTACATTTGATTACCTTTTGATTAGAGAACAATGAGTCTGCGGGAGAAATAAAAATGAATTATGATCATAGTTATATCGTCGAAGCTAAAAGATGTGTGGCCTTTTTTTTTGTGGAAAGCATTTCATAATCATTGTTTTAACCGCTTTGTAGAGCCTTACAGCATTAACTATTCTACATATTATTGTCATTGCACTATTGATAAAGTAAATTAACTCGCCAGCATTAATCAACGGGAATATTTTATGATCATCATAACAATATGAAGTTATGAATTAGTATTAGAGATTGCATAATAATAAAAAGAAAAAATAACATCTCCAAAATAGAGAAAATAGATAGAAAAAAAGCAAAACACATGAACCTCTATAAAAAAAAGAATAATCAAACAGATAAATCAATATAAAAATACGACAACACTAATAATATCGAAGATCAAAGTCCAAATTCCCATAAATTCTGATAAAGCGCGTGACTCGGTGATTGCACGAATGCTAAACCGCCCTTGCAATTACACAATACATGCCTACTCACTGGCGAAACCGACCTTTCTATAGAGCAACATGATCATACAGAACAGACTCAGATAATCCATAAATTTCGCTGACTTGAGTCTCTCTCTCCTGAACACACACATGCATGCATCTTATGACTCACTCCTTCCTTGCTTGCTTGCTTGCTTCCTTCCTTCCTTCCACTCTCATTCTCTTCCCGTTTCTTCCCCTCCTTCTCCTTCTCTCACGACTCACTCCTTCCTTGCTTGCTTGCTTCCTTCCTTCCTTCCTTCCTTCCTTCCTTCCACTCTCATTCTCTTCCCGTTTCTTCCCCTCCTTCTCCTTCTCTCACGACTCATTCCTTCCTTGCTTGCTTGCTTCCTTCCTTCCTTCCTTCCTTCTTTCCACTCTCACTCTCTTCCCGTTTCTTCCCCTCCTTCTCCTTCTCTCATGACTCACTCCTTTCTTGCTTGCTTCCTTCCTTCCTTCCTTCCTTCCTTCTTTCCACTCTCACTCTCTTCCCGTTTCTTCCCCTCCTTCTCCTTCTCTCACGACTCACTCCTTCCTTGCTTCCTTCCTTCCTTCCTTCCTTCCTTCCACTCTCATTCTCTTCCCGTTTCTTCCTCTCCTTCTCCTTCTCTCCCTCCTGCCTCCTCCCTCCTCCTACCCCCCCCCTCCCCATTTGTACTTCGGAGACAAAGACCGCCAGAGTTACGATGGATGGTCTCAGGCAGTATACCATAATTCCCTTAGATAAATATACTGTTGGTTAAAAAAAAGAAAAAAAAGAAATGAAAAAAAAGTATATCTTGGCGAAGAGAGGAATGACTTGGGTGGGTTGAGTGGGTGGTGAGGGTGGGGGTGGGGTATGGGGGGGGAGAGAAAGGAGGGGAGGAGAAGAGGGGGTAAGGGGAAGACTGAGGGGAGGTGTCGAATCACGGAGGATGGGAGGGTTAGAAGGGGAAAGGGGGGGAGGGGAGAGGAATGGAGAGAGGGGAAAGTGGAGGAAGGGGAGGTGGAGAAAGAAAGAGGAAAAAGAAGGAGAGAGGGAAAAAAGGAAGGGGAGGTGGAGATAGAGAGGGGAAAGAGAAGGATAGGAGGAGGGAGAGAGAGGAGAGAGGAAGAAGAGGAGATAAAGAAGGAGAGAGAGGAGACAGGAGGAAGAGGAGATAAAGAAGGAAAGAAGGTAAAGAGTAGGAGGGGAAGAGTTGAAAGAGGATGAAAGGAGGAGGCAGAGAGAGTTAAAAGAAGGAAGGGGAGGTGGAGAAAGAGGAGGAGAGGGGACGTGAAAAGAGAGAATAGGGAGGAGAGAAAAAAGGAGAGAGAGAAGGTCGGGGAGATGGAGAGGGAGAGGAAAGAGGGGAAAGAAAAGAAAAAGAGGAGGGAGAGAGAGAGGAAAGAGGAGGAAGGCAGAAGGCAGAAGGGAGAGGGAGAGGGAAAAAGAGAAGAAAGAGGAGGAAATAACGAGAGAGAGAAAAAAAAAAGATGGAGGGAGGGAAAAAAAGTGAAAAGAAAGTTTAAGAAGAGGATGCGAGAGAGAGAGAAGGAAAAAAAAAATAGAAGAAGAGAGGAAAGAGTGAGAAAGGCAGGAAAGCGAAAGAGAGAGAGAGAGAAAGGAAGGCAGGAAAGAGAGAGGGAGGCAGGAAAGAGAGAGAGAGAGAGGGAAGGAGAGGGAGTGGGAGGGAGGGAGAGAAGGCTTTCACCCATGCTTCATAGACCATTAATATGGATTTGCAGAAGCGCTCAATCTTAATTGCTCCTATCCTGATGCATGGCCTCTGTTACGGAGGAGGTCGAGGCCCGCTCACCCCTAACCTCTCGCCAACCGCGGTAATTTGTTTACACTTTTGACTCGAAATTTTGGTTACGCTTGTTTGATGCGCGGTTTGAAAGACTGGGGTGGTAGGGGCGGGGGGATAGAGGGGTGAGGGGAAAGAGGGGAAATAGGGGGGGTGGAGGGGGAGATGGGGGGAAGAGGGGGAAGGGGGGGGGGGGGAAGGAGGAAAAAGGGGGGGAAAGAGGGCAATCGGGGGAGGCATGGAGGATGGAGGGGGGGGTGCGTGGAGAGAATGGGGGAAGCTGTGATATTACGAGGGGGGGGAGGGGAAAGATAGGGGAGGGGGGTATTCGAGGGGGAAAGAGGGGAGGGGGAGAGGGGATGGAGGGGAAAGAGGGGGGGGGGGGGAGGGGAAAGAGGGGGAATAGGGGGGGGGGGAGGGGGAGGGGGAAAGAGAAGGGGGGGGGGGAGGGGGAGGGGAAGGGATGGGAGCGTGGGGGCGGGTGGCTTCCGAGTCGAAGGGGACAGCTGGTCGTGTTCATGGGAGGGTGATGGACAAGAAGGGTGCGGAGGTGGGCGGGTCAACGTAGGGGAGGTGTAAAAGAGTGAGGAGGGGTAAGGTAACGAGGGAAAAAGGGGGTGGGGACGGGGAGGGCGAGGGTCCAGAGGGGGCGGGAACGAGCGGGCATGTAGTGGGGATGGTGAAAGATGCTGACCATGCGGTGGGGGCAAGAGATGGTCATGGCTCTTCCCGGGTCGGGTACCAGCGGGGGCGTCGCTGAGGATGCGGCGGATCTGCCTGCGGGGTTAGGGAGGGCAAACGGGCCCGATGGGCTGTCGGGGAAGGGAAAGAATGGGTGATGGAGGGGGAGGGGAAAGAGGGGGGGATGGGGAGGGAACCAGGTGGTCAGGCGGGGACAAGCCAGCATCGTCACCAGGGTTGTGTACGGGACGAGGGACTTGCGGGGGGGCGGGGGTCTTGACGGAAAGAAGGGGTGATGAAGCGTCTGTTTGTAGTGGTTGAAGTGTGATGAAGGGAAGTTGTATAGAATGAGGGTGAGTAAGGGTGAGGGTGAAGGTGAGGTGAGAGTGAGGATGATGGAGTTTGAGTAACATGGATTCATATAAATGGATGAATAGGAGGTGAACATGACGTTACTCTCTTTAAATCTTCGTCTGAAATAATAGTTTGGAATGAAGATGGACTATAGTGATGCAAAACTCATCACAAAGAGAAGTACACACTAGATGTACGTGTGTGTGTGTGCACATAACGCCCCCCCCCCCCTCCCAGCACACAAATACACACACACCCACACACAAACACCCACACAAACACACAAACACACACTCACACAAACACAAACACACACAAACACACACACACACACACACACAAACACCCACACACACAAACACACACACACACACACACACACACACACACACACACACAAACACACACACACACACACAAATTTTCTCCATATACACCATACGCCTTTCAAAATCCCGAGACAAACAAAAAAGCCAAGCGCGTCTTTTTTTTTCTAAATGCCATCATAATAATCAAGCATTACCTAATATCATGCAAGATATAGATCCTCAAAAGTCAAATATTTATCTTGCAAATATACAGAGGAAAGAAGTCAGAACTCCCATCACGATATCTCGTATTGAAATAATCAATAATAAATGACTCAAAGGGAAGAAAAAAGAAGAAGAAAAAGAAGACTAAGAAAGAAAGAAAAAAAAAATCATTTTCTGGAAATTTGTGAAAGCTGATCATTTTTCCGTTTTAAGTTGTGCTTCGTGTTATTATTGGACAATCGAAACAGAGTCAACAAACGTGTAATCCTAGTTTTCTAACACCAAACTTACATGTCATAACTACATTATTCTGGATTAAAAAACGACAGAATCTTTATCAGGCACCGCTGAATAACGCGGTTTGCTCTACAAACTCTAAAACTGAATTCTTCAACCCCCAACCCCCCCCACACACCCCTCCATCCCACCCCCTCGAGTCTCTTTTTTTTTATTCTCTCTCCGGCGCTCGGATAATTTTGTTCTGTGAATTAAATCAAAAGTAAGAAGGCATATATAAAACCAGTTTGCTGTTCGTATTTTCTGTCGCGTGAGGCGTGTTTCCTTCGGCGTATACCTCATCCCTGAGGTGAGCAAATATGACCTCTATTAAGCCAGGCCCGAAAGACGACTCAAAGATGATACCACGATTTGTTTACAGAGATACCAGGAATGGATGAAAACATCTCGCTACATTTAGCAAATTTCAGCTAATATCTTTAATATATAGCGATTTAGTGGATACACGGTAGCGTAAAGGCGCTACATGTGTATTCATTTGAAGGCAATCATTCATGTTATTTATTCAGATAAATTAGACGTCCGTGGGAATGCCGATATAAGACCACACGCATAGTATTCCGCCATGAATATAAACTGTTCTCCAACCGTGGCAAAAAATCATCATTACAACATTTGCCGAACCGCCAATCTGATCGCGCTCATACAACTTGAAGGGACGACGTGTCTGGTGTCTGTTTGCGCATTCCAGCGGGTGTGATATTAACAGAGCAACATGCGACGAGCGAAACCCCTTGTGCGGGAAAAGGACGAGAAATCGGACGACTGCCCGGCCGGCGGTCGTCACCGGGTGCCGACGCTCGGAACTTCCGGCCGTCCAGTTTCTGTCAAATGTTGTTTGTATAACCGGATCGCTGGAAAAGAGTTTTAAGATTAATTGCATGAATATAGCCGAAGATGTGGTACTTTTTACCTACCGTAGATTTTTTTTTTCTCCCCACGTACACGCGCGCACGTACTTGCACAGCAAACCAAGAGCGCGAAAGAGTGCTGGCGGACGAACACACCTCCCCGTCTCATCCCCTCCCCTCCCCCCGCCCACGCCCCCGCCCACGCCCCCGCCCAAGTACCCGCCCCAAGCCCCCGCCCCCCTTTGCCCGCTCACCCCAAGCCACCGAGACACTATGAATCAAGAACGATAATCTCCCTTACATGTATGTGATTTGGCCTTTGAAAATGCGCCTTGGAAAAAGATATATTCAGCGCCTTCTCCCCCTCCCCTCTCCCTCCCTCCCTCCCTCCCTCCCTCCCTCCCTCCTCCCCCGACGTGTCTCAGAGCAGCGTGTAAAGGTGAGTCACAGCGGAGCGAAGCGTCCGTCATTACAGAAACTCTATGTAAACACCAACAAGAGAAAGAGAGAAGCGTGGCGGTCGACGCTTCCATAGAGCTCCTACTGTTACGGGCGTGCGGGCGTGCGGGCGTGCGAGCGGGCGAGGCGAGGCGAGGCGAGGCGAGGCGAGGCGAGGCACGAGCTTACCCGAGCTCATTATTTCGATATTTCAGCAAGGGGATTTTTACACATTATGACCTTCGGGAGAGTAATCAGGCTGGCGGAGGCTGAGGCCATCCAGGGGAAACGAACGCACGGATTTTATCTTGGGTGAGGCGGTCGAGGGGATCGGAATGAGCGAGGGGAGTGTGGGGAACAAAGTCACGGTTATGCTGGTATGTGTGGTTACGTATACACACACACACAAACACAAACATACATACATACATATATATATATATATATATATATATATATATATAAAATAGAATAGATAGATAGTATATAGATACAAGAGATATATAGATTTATATATATATATATAGTATACATATATATTTATATATATAATTATATATATATGTATACATATATATATTATATATATATATATATATATAAATCGTATATAATATGTACATATATATAAGTTAATATGTATATATATTTAATATATATAATAATATGTATATTATATAGATATAATATATATATATATAGATATATATCTATATGTATATATATTCATACATACATTAATATTATAGTATATGTATAAGTTATATATATAGATTATATATGTATTTATATATATATATATATATATAGTAATATATGTATATGTATATATATATATACTATATATATATATATATGTAATATATATGTACTTATATATATAATATATATTACATTATATGATTAAATTTAGATATAATATATATATATATATGAATATATATACAGAAAGACATATATATACATACATTCATATAATATTATATATATATATATATATATATATAATATACACCAGACTTATATATATATATAACATAATTTAGTATTATATATATATATATATATGATATATATATTATATATATATATATATTATATATATATAATATACTTTTATATATATATAAATATATATAAATATATATATATATATACATATAAATATCTATATATATATATTTATGTATACATATATATATATATATATATATATATATATATATTTATATATATATATGGTTTCATATATATGGAATAGATATATATATATATATATTTACACACAACCACACCACACACATTATTATATATCATATATATATGCATATAACTGATATATAATTAT
>NW_028234408.1:47847968-47852968 GCF_977035675.1 Penaeus japonicus | reverse complement strand
TTTCTTTCCTCTTTTCCTCGTTGCTCAAGAAGTAATCAATCAGCTTTCGTTTCCGCCTGTTCCCCTAATGCTTTCCATAAATCAAATTACTTTGATTCCCACGTATGGTTCCACTATCAATTAATCATGACGGTTCGCTTAGTTTCATCAAGAGAAAAAATCAAAACAAAACGAAAAAAAAAAAAATCCATAATTTTTCTTTACATTGGAAGATCTAAACGTCTAAAATACAAAAGCAAAAAAAAAAAAATAATAATAATAAAAAAAAAAAAAAAAATAAGAAAATAAAAATAAAAAGATAATAATAATAAATAAATAAATAAATAAAATAATAATAATAATAATAATAATAATAATAATAATAATAACAATAACAATAATAATAATTACAATAAAGAATAACATCAAAAATCATAATAAGAGATAGAGAGAATTTTTCTTTCTTTACTTCTTTCTCACTGCTCTGCGTTGGATAAACTTTATATCAAAATGTTTGACATGTAAAGACGCCAGGATAAGGAAAAAATCCCACACACGTCTGTCTGTGTACAGTGCTTTATTATTACAGGTCAGAGGAGTCACGAAGTTACTTAGGTAAGAGTCAAATGTGTGTTTCGAACCTTCTCGAAGACGTATATATGTATTTTGCACATATATATATATATATATATATATATATATATATATATATATTATTTTTTTATTTTTTATTTTTTTTTTTTTTTTTTTTTTTTTTTTGTTTTTTGCTTTTAATTGGATTTCCTTTATCTATCGGCCAACGTAACCAGATATGAAAAGGAGATGAAGAGGATATAGAATGATGTTCGTATTAACACCTCCTAACGGTAAACACGACAAATAATGGAAGATTTTCCTAGAAATACATGGAGGAGAGACGAGCATTAAAAAAAAATAATAATAAAAAAAAAATAAAGAATAAAAAATAAAATAAAAAAATAAAAAATAAAATAGATATTGTAATTGCTGCTACGAGAAACATATATATATATATATACCCCCTCCCCTCCCCACACACACATATGTAGGTCCTATATATCAACACTGGGAGTACAAAGACAGCATTTGCAAGTTTCATAAAGTTTATTCTTTTTTAAACGACAAATTCTCTGTTGAATGGAATGTGCAACAACGCCGTTCGTGAGTTGTTTTCAAATTTGTATATAGATCTTTAAGAAACGTATATTGCCATATGTAAATTCCCGACTATGCATTTGCAGTCTGTCTAATAATCCATCACTTGCATTCTTGCAAAAATGAGAAATTAGTAATTATGAAAAAAAAAATATATATATTTATCTATAGTTCCTCCGATTCTTTCTTACACATTTTTCTCATTCTTCGTTCAAATACGAGATGCCATTCTGTGCATGTCATATTGGTACACCTAAAAGCTTTTCTGAGCATTATATATAGCTATTCTAAAACCGATAATCACTTTATGATAAAAGAAAATTAATTCAATCATGGATACCCTTAGAGCAACATTCAAGTTAATCAATCTATTGATACGTAAGAAACATCAACACGCAATGGAAATCTGCGGCATATACAATGACATCATATTTGCATACCACGGCAGAATTAAAATTCACTGTTTAGATAATAAGTCAAACATGTACATAACTCAAGATAAAAATAAACGTGGAAAAAAAACAAAAAAATACACCCAAGGCCCTATTAATATAACGTACCGGTGGTTTTAGGGGGGGAAATTATCAGAGTCATGCGTACCATTGCACATTATTTCGTACCAAAAGGGACAAATGACGAAGAGAAGAAAGACCATCTTTTACAAACGTCTACGTGTTTCCTCCCCACCGACAAGCTTCAAAAACACAAACCCTAAGCCACCGCTGAGCGAAAAACGTAGCAGGTTGCGAGGTTGCAGAGTCCTGCGTCTGAAGCAACATCTGGCAATAACAAACAAGCTTCTCTCAAAATATGAATAGTTAATGAAAAACAGCTTACCGTCTGTATCACGACGCTGCCTTTAATACACCAACTTAAAACTCGGTCTGTTCTTAGTCCCAACTATATGAATATTGCAAAGTTTGGCTCTCTTCCAGGTAACTCTCGCATCTCCAGGGAAACACCAGATTAATGTGATGAAACAGCTTGAATAATTTAATACTTCCATGACATGTTTTCCAAGAGGATCGTGTGGCTCAGTTTCTTGGAGTGTTCGGCTCCTTCACTCTACTGGGAAGGCGGTGTTCCTGATTATGGACCTTGGTGATGGAGAAATTTGGTACGTGCGATTGTCAGGGATGTGATTGTATTGTTAGATTGTGTGATTGTCAATGAGGTTGAGATTTGGTACGTGCGATTGTCAGGGATGTGATTGTGTGGTTAGATGTGATTGTCGATGAGGTTGAGATTTGGTACGTGCGATTGTCAGTGATGTGATTGTGTGGTTAGATGTGATTGTCGATGAGGTCGAGATCTGATACGTGCGATTGTCTGTGATGTGATTGTGTGGTTAGATTGTGTGATTGTCAATGAGGTCGAGATCTGATACGTGCGATTGTCAGTGATGTGATTGTGTGGTTAGATGTGATTGTCAATGAGGTCGAGATCTGGTACGTGCGATTGTCAGTGATGTGATTGTGTGGTTATTGTGTGATTGTCAATGAGGTCGAGTTTTGGTACGTGTGATTGTCAGTGATGTGATTGTGTGGTTATTGTGTGATTGTCAATGAGGTCGAGTTTTGGTTCGTGTGATTGCCAGTGATGTGATTGTGTGGTTATTGTGTGATTGTCAATGAGGTCGAGATCTGATACGTGTGATTGTCAGTGATGTGATTGTGTGGTTATTGTGTGATTGTCAATGAGGTTGAGATTTGGTACGTGCGATTGTCAGGGATGTGATTGTGTGATTGTCAATGAGGTTGAGATCTGATACGTGCGATTGTCAGGGATGTGATTGTGTGATTGTCAATGAGGTTGAGATTTGGTACGTGCGATTGTCAGTGATGTGATTGTGTGATTGTCAATGAGGTTGAGATTTGGTACGTGCGATTGTCAGGGATGTGATTGTGTGATTGTCAATGAGGTTGAGATTTGGTACGTGCGATTGTCAGGGATGTGATTGTGTGATTGTCAATGAGGTTGAGATTTGGTTCGTGCGATTGTCAGGGATGTGATTGTGTGATTGTCAATGAGGTTGAGATTTGGTACGTGCGATTGTCAGGGATGTGATTGTGTGATTGTCAATGAGGTTGAGATTTGGTACGTGCGATTGTCAGTGATGTGATTGTATGGTTATTGTGTGATTGTCGATGAGGTCGAGATCTGATACGTGCGATTGTCAGTGATGTGATTGTGTGGTTAGATGTGATTGTTGATGAGGTCGAGATTTGGTACGTGCGATTGTCAGTGATGTGATTGTGTGGTTATTGTGTGATTGTCAATGAGGTTGAGATCTGATTCGTGCGATTTTCAGTGATGTGATTGTGTGATTTGATGTGATTGTCAATGAGGTTGAGATTTGGTACGTGCGATTGTCAGTGATGTGATTGTGTGGTTAGATGTGATTGTCAATGAGGTCGAGTTTTGGTACGTGCGATTGCAAGTGATGTCGAGATATGGTGATGTGTGATGATCGGAATGTCGGATTCTTACACCGGGTTGGATATTGCAATCTTTGTTTATAGGTGATTCTGTCCTTCTTTCTCCAGGAGAGTTGAGCTTTCCGATACCTGGTTGCGTGAAAAGGTAGTGCTCGTCGTGGGAACAGAAGATGGACAGACTTTCCTCCTTGTTGATGATGCAACTTATTGTTTTCTCCAGAATGACTTTGATCTAGTTATAACTAATAAGTTGAAGTTCTTTGCCGTGTCGGTAGCTTACATTGCGATGAGTAGATAAAGATAGTTGCTATGCGACCATCAACCAACAGGATGTTATATTGATGCTCCCTCTCTCTTTATATATATATGTATATTTATTTTCCCAGTTTGTTTACCATCTGTAATTAGATCCTCTTTTGGTTTCTTTCTTAACTTTTAACTATGGTATTATAAACATGACATCACACGAAGTTAGAGTAAAAGTACAGTAGTATGGTTTCTTCACTCTGAGGGAAATAAAATGAATCCTTCTCCTTACTGTTTGGTCTTGTCATCACACTAGGATTTTTTTTTCTCTCTCTCATTTTTAACGATACGAAAATAAACGTTTCTCTATTCATATCAACACGACACTTTTTTTTTTTTTATCAGATTGCTTTTGTAATATCTCTTTATCTTTCCTTTTTACGCTTAAGTGAATATCATTGTTTCCTTTTCATATACACGAAAGTTGTTTTTGAAATGTAGGGAAGCATATTGTACATATCGTTCTCTTAAGTTAGAAAACATTACTTATCTGAGAACGCCACAATAGCTGATATACTTACAAAACCATAACCATTTAACCTTAAAAAAAAAGTAAAGAAATAGAATACAAGTTAGTCCAGCTTATGAATACAATCTAGTCCAGTTTAGATTTCCTTTTTTAAGTCAAATGTATCCTAGGCTTCGGCCAGAAGACTTCCTAGATTGCTCATAACAAGCCATTACTCTATTCTTCCATCTCTCTTCAACTCTTCCGGGGAATCCAATACACAAGTTTACACCTCATTTTCCTCCTCTCTGCCTCCCCCTCCCTCCTTCTTCCTCCTCCTCCCCCTCCTCCTCTGTACCTCCCCCTCCCTCCTTCTTCTTCTTTTTCTTCTTCCTATTACTCCTCCTCCTCCTCCTCCTCCTCTGTACCACCCCCTCCCTCCTTCTTCTTCCTCCTCCTCCTCCTCAACTTCCTCCTCTGTACCTCCCCCTCCCTCCTTCCTCCTCCTCCTCCTCCCCCTCCTCCTCTGTGCCTCCCCCTCCCCCCTTCTTCCTCCTCCTTCTTCCTCCTCCTCCCCCTCCTCCTCTGTACCTCCCCCTCCCCCCTTCTTCTTCTTCTTCCTCCTCCTCCTCCTCCCCCTCCTCCCCCTCCTCTTC
>NW_028234408.1:47825468-47827968 GCF_977035675.1 Penaeus japonicus | reverse complement strand
CGCCCCCCCCCGCCTCCCCGCCTCCGCCCCCGCCCCCCCTCTAAAAAGTTACTCTCTTAAAATACAACTAATCATTTTATTTTCACTCTTCGTTTCGCTAGCGAGGCCCAGCGCACGATGTTTAGAAAAGATCATAATTAGATGACGTTTTTCCTTGCGCAGAATAATAAAAAAAAAGAAGAAAAGAAACGAAACGAAAAAAAAAATGGATTCGAAGCCTCTACTAGCGGATGCGCTTCGGCGAACGGGAGGACGAGCTATGCAACATCAAGCAAGCAAGTGCACACCGGGGCTAAGTGATCGTAGCGGCGCCCCGGGGGAGTAACTTATATCGACCGACGGACGAGGCTGTACCGTAATGTTTTCGACGGTACCCCTTTTTTTTTCTTTTTTTTAAGCTCTCTGAGGTATATCTTCCCCCCATTATGATTTTTTTTTTTAAATCTCTGAGGTATATCTCCCCCCCCCCCATTATGATTTTTTTTTCTTCTTTTTTGGTATATACATACTTTTTAGATAGAATGTTCTCTCTTAATACGAGTGGTTCCCGGGTTAGGGCATCATTAAGACCTGTCTAAAATTCCTTGAATATCGATTGAAAAATTTGTGTCCTTTCTCTTTTATTCGCTGTGTTGATTTGTATTTTTTTTTTTTCTTTGATAAGTAAATTCAAACACGCGCACGCGCACGCGCACACACACACACACACACACACAGACACAGATATATATATATATATATATATATATATATATACATATATATATACATATATCATTAGTATTTTACAACTCCAATTGCATTTCCATCAAGTTCATCCATGAGAAATTATAAACAATTTCATCAAGACAACATTACAATAAACGGAATAAAAACGGACAATAGATACGACACAATAACGCGGAATAAATAGAGCGAACGAGAAAAAAAAGAGCTCAATAATCTAAAATTCGCCATTAAAAAAAAAAAAAAAAAAAAAAATCTTATTCTTCAGATCTTCCGAGGCAACTATCACTCACACTGACTCTAAAAACGAGCAATAGATACGACTTAATAACGCGGAATAAATAGAGCGAACGAGAAAAAAAGAGCTCAATAATCTAAAATTCGCCATTAAAAAAAAAAAAAAAAATCTTATCCTTCAGATCTTCCGAGACAACTATCACTTGGATCGACTCTCATTGACTCCAAACACCCTTTCGCACAACCCTCGGCCGCCCATTCCCCTCGCCCCTTTCCCCTCACCCTTTCCCCGACAAATGGGCGCGCGCATTCATCTTTGTCATAAACCTGAACCCTCTAGCCCGCGGGAGAGATGGAAAAGTCAAAAGGGAAAATAATTTGAGAAAAGAGAGAGAGAGAGAGAGAGAGAGAGAGAGAGAGAGAGAGAGAGAGAGAGAGAGAGAGAGAGAGAGAGAGAGAGAGAGAGAGAGAGAGAGAGACAGAGAAACAGAGATAGAAAGAGAGAGAGAGACGGACAGAAAACAAAAAAGAGAGAGATAGACAGAAAGCAAACGAGAGAGAGAGAGAGAGAGAGAGAGAGAGAGAGAGACAGAAAGCAAAAGATATATAGATAGATAGAAACAGAGACATAAACAGAAAGAGAGAGACAGAAAGAGAGAGAGAAAGAGCGAGCAAGTGAGACTCATTTTCTGTGTTGCGTTTATAAAATGGGTGTAATTTTATCATCTCACTGAGGAAATTGATAAAGTAAAACGATAGCCTAAGAGCCGAAAGTTTCGATATTGCTCTGAAAGTGTCATTACCGTTGCAAATTATACTTCGTGTTTCAGCAGAAAAACAGAAAAGTAATTAGAAGCCCTTCGGGTACGGCTGAAACAAAAGTTATAATTAAAGTAAGAGAGAGATTGTAAAATGCTCCATTAATTAACAATTGTAATTAGAAGGGAATACCCGGGTGCAGACTTGTAATGAACTCTCTCTTTGATTGTGTTTTTCGCTAAAATTAAATATAAAGAGAGTGGGACATTTTTGCCAAGTGAAGGACGGGAGACCTGCGCGTCGGGTGGGTGGGTGTTACTACTACTGCTCTGAAATCATATCTGGGCGCGAGTGTTCTTTGCAATCACTCTTGAAAAAGCCGATTGCAACAGTATGTGCACAGCAAAAGGCGGCCCCCGCGTTGAAAGGTTGACTTTTTTTTTTTTTTTTGATCGATTTTTTTGTGTCTTTTCTTGTGATGCATTTTCTACCTCGTTCTTCTCTTTTGCTGTAATCATCTGTCTGTCTTTCATTCTCTCTCTCTCTCTCTCTCTCGAGATCTCTCTCTCTCTCTCTTTCGTAGATATGTGTAATATCTGTTTGTCTTTTGATGTCTGTACATTTACATATATCCTCGATGTATATATACACACACACACACACACACGCGCGCGCACACACACACACACACACACACACACACACACACACACACACACACACACACACACACACACACACACACACACACACACACACACACACACACACACATATT
>NW_028234408.1:47800468-47805468 GCF_977035675.1 Penaeus japonicus | reverse complement strand
CGGCGACGTGTGCCTGGGCGCAGGCGAGACAAGAGTGACACCTGACGCCCGTACTCTCCCCCCCTCCCCCCCTCCCACCCCACTTACCTCTCTTACCCCTTCCCCTTCCTGAACCCTACCCCTACCCTTCACCCCCACCTCTCTCTCTCTCTCTCTCCCCTACCCATGCCCCACCTCCCTCCTCTCTATCCTTAAAAGGTTCCCCACCTGACTTGCGTTTCGAGATTCTCCCCCCTCTAGCCCTCCTCCGCCCCTCCCTACCCCTAATTCAACCCCCACTCCCCAACCCCTCCCCTACTCCCCACTACAACACCAGCCCACCCCCCCACTCCCCACCCACAGCCCCCTCCCCATCCCCTCCTCCCCACCCCTTACCCCCCTCCTGATCCCCTACTCCCCACAAGAACACCTCCACTCCCCCCCACCCCCCACCCCCCTCTCCATCCCCCCTCCCCACTACAACACCTCCACCCCTCCACACTCCCCACCCCTCACCCCCCACCCCGCTCCCCCTCCGTCGAACCGCGAACCAGTTTTTCGGTAATTAATCTGCAGATATCAACCTGGAAAATATTGTCAATTCATTAACGTCTAGGAAGAACAGGTATTTTCCCCGCCGATGCAGATGGCAGTTAGAAAGGATGCGATTGCAATCCGTCTTTGCAATCCGCCTCCCCGAGCGAAGTGGAGGAGGGAGGGGAGAGGGAGAGAGGGAGAAGGAGGAGGAGGGAGAGGGAGGAGGGAGGTAGGGAGGGGAGAGGCAGGGAGGGAGGGAGGGAGGGGCGAGGGGAGAGGGAGGGAGGAGGAGGGAGGGAGGGAGGGAGGGAGGGAGGGAGGGGAGAGGGAGGGAGGGAGGGGAGGGAGGGGGAAGGGAGGGAGGGGGAAGGGAGGGAGGGAGGGAGGGAGGGAGAGAGGGAGGAGGAGGGATGGAGGGAGGGAGGGAGGGAGGGGAGAGGGAGAGATTAAGAGGGAGGAGGGGGGAGAGAGGGAGGGAGGGGAGAGGGAGGGAGGGAGGGAGGGGAGAGGGAGGGATGGAGGGAGGGATAGATTAAGATCGAGAGGGAGGGAGGGAGAGACCGAGAGGGAGGGAGGGAGGGAGAGAGGGGGAGGGAATGGCAAAACATTGAGGGTTTCGTTAGAAGTGCAATTAAAGTAATGATGATGATGATTATGATGATGATGATGATTGAATGGATTTCTATTAGAATAAAATTACTATGATGATGGTGATCCTTAGAAGAAGAAGGATATTCAGTTTAACCATAATTATTATGATAATGATGATGGTCATAATGAGAAGAATGATTTTCAGCTACAGCAAAATTGCTATGATAGTGATTATGATGATTATGATAATAACAATAATAATTGTAATACCAACAAGATAGTGTTTCTGTTATTCTTATCCTTTAATAATGGTAATAATAATGTGGATTCTCATAATGATAATAAACGTAAGATCTAGAAATATTATCATTCGTAATAAAAAGATTAATAATAATCATAACAGTAATAACAATGACAGTAATAACAATGCTAAAATACAACCAACCGTATTTGATATCATTGCGGTAATATGCGTGATCATACTAATACCCATACCAATGACCAGTCATGATTGAGATGATAATTATATCAACAAACAAAAATGGCTTCACTGCTGACACGATTTGTTTGCGTCAGAGCAACTGCGAGGAAAACTGTGACTTTGTTGCTGGTGGTGGTGGTAGTGATGATGGTGGTGATGACGGCTGACATCACACCTAATGGTCAAGAGAACATTTAGGTGTGGTGAGCAGGGCTCTCTGGACCTGGATAAAGTGACGGTCAGCGGGGAGGAAGGCATTCGCTTGCAGAAGAGCCTCAACCTGTAACAAGACCGTCCGGGAGTTTTCACAGCTTTCCATGTCCCCGTATCCATAGTACGCATCACCGGTACACGCAGCAGAGGCAAAATATATCCTCAGTCCCTCTCTCCTGTAATGTCACTAATGATGCCAGTCTGACCTTTCGAGGTCGGCGAGCCAGCTTTTGAAAGATGAGATCAAGCGAAAAGGTAAAGTCGTGGCACTGTGTTCGATCCTGAAGTACTTTTGGAGGCAGGGGTTCAGGGGTTCAGGGGTTCAGCAACATCGCTGACACATCATGGCACCTCTTGCGGATGCCTCTCAAGTAGCGGTATTGCCCTGCCATTGTTAAACAAGGGAAAAAATCATCACCTCTTCTGGAGTACTAACAAGCCCTCCGTGTGTTATGACCAGCGTCCGTTCGAGGATGATTTCACAAGGGAATTCTGGTGAGAACGACTCCTAATTGGACGCGGCACCTTTGGTCTCAAGTCCAAAGGTACCAGCAGAAAGCAGCAGGAATTAAGATTGTCCTCCAAGGCTTGATCACAGCCCGATAACAACTACTGTAATTCTCAAAGCTCTAGATCGAGGAAGAGTATGAATGGATGCTGATCATCAAGCCATCAACAAATCTTTGGCTGTCCCCTGTTGTTCTCTTCCGTGAATTGGCTTCCAATGGAGCTGTCTGCTCTGGCCAATTTCAATGGCATGGTGTTGGTGTTAGTGTCATTCATTTACAAAACACCTTATTGTTGGAGTTGCTGATGGGTGTGCAGCTAAGAGGCTGAACCTGGAGAAGAGCGAATTCATATGACTCCAGGCCAAGCTGCTTGACATCATCACTGGATAGAATGGTCTCAGTCCTAGCCCCAAGAATGTGACAATGCAACATGTAAGAAGTGCTCAAGATGATTTCAGAAGGTTCCTGGGTGTCTGTGGGCTCTTCAGGAGTCGCATTGATGGGTTCTCCAATATCGTCAAATCCCTGAGAAGGCATTCCAAGTACGATACAAAAGTTCAAGAAAAGAAGCTGTCTAGGGGCATTCAATGCCCAAAAAGAGGTTCTGGTGAGAATTGTCTATTGGCTCCCTGACTTCAGCTACCCCTTTGAAGTTCACTCTAACACCAATTTACAGGCCTTGGGAGCTGTCCTCACTCTTTATGACGAGGATGGGACAACACATGTTAAAGGAAATTGAGACTAGGTATCCATTTGTCAATCACCACCAAATATATCAAGGCATTCAACCTCCTTTGTCTACAGAGGGTACTTTAAGGTATGGATAGATTACCAGATCTCTACACACCCATTATCCAAGGAAAAGAAAAGCAATAGGATGAGTCAATTTGTCTGTAAGTCTACGACTTCACTTCCCACTACATGCAGTGAATGATGAACCATATTCCTGACCTCCTGTCCAAGCATGCAGGGAACATACCCACTGGATGAACTGAAGCCTTAGGAGGAACAGCAGGTGAGTGATCAGGAGTCATCAGTGGATGCTCTACCAAACATCACCAAATTGGATTCCACAGGTATTTGAAGACCTATTTCTCAGGACCACATCCTTTGGCTGGAGAGATATCAGCCCAAGTCTTGTGCTTATCCTCCGTCTGCTCTTTAGCTTTAAGGTGGAAGTTCGGGTACAGAACTACTTCTGCTACCTCCCTAACAAAGTTTTGGAGAAACTAGGTTCCTTGGCAATCTAACCTGCAGATTATAAATTTAGTGTACTGCCCACCATCTAGAGCACAAATTGGGGACCTTACAGCCTTCCTGAACGTGTACAAAAGTTGATATTTCCCAAGAGTGTTAGACATGTTATGGAAGCATGTTAATGAGTGCCAGGTCTTCCCTCTTTTTTTGGCCATGAGGCTGGCCCTCATTACTGCCACCCACCACTCCAGTAGGGAAAAGCCCTTGTAACTTTTGATATGAAAGATGGTAGTGTGTTACAAAGGTCTTACAAAACTTGTGGGCTGTTAGCACTCTGCATTAGCATAAGGCCATGAGAACAAAATAAATGTATAACCCAAATCTGGACCTGAGGGACGAGTCACGAACAGGGTAATTGGTGACATTGCAATGTTAGTAGCATTGCAGTGAAATTACACTCCATTACCGATAGGTGAACGGTACAATGCTATGTCAGTGACAATACCATAAAACTGAATGCATGTGTGGATGTTTTTTTCATCTAACTAAATGTCCTTGGTGACACCCTGCCTACTTTTCAAGCCCTCCATTCAGGTGAGGGATTGCAGTGGATCTCTAAAGCTCAACTTGCTATGTAGGATCTCATCACATCATGCCAGGTCACCCCTTTTTAAATATGTAATGATTATTGTTCATTTTTTAAATTGTGCTTGAATTTAATCGTTTGTTTTCGTTTTTCTTTTTCGCTTTTCGGATATTTGCTTTCATCTGATTGAATCGTTCGTCTTTTATGCATCATCTCGATTGAGTATTTTACTGCATTACCAGGAAGGATGGTGAATAATTGTGCCAAGGGGTGGTGATCTCTCTGGTCCATTGTTTTCTTGTTTATATTCTGACTTGCATCTCGCTTGTGTCTTTACCTATGCGTACCTGTCGGTGTATTACACAAGACTCTAGTTTATTAACCTACATTTATTAAATTACCAATACCCCATCTGCCCCTTGCTGGAAGACACATTAACCCAAGCACACCAATGCAACCTCAAAGTGTTTCAATATCTGATAATAATGATGGTAAGGGCGATTATGATAATGATATATATATTATGATAATGATGATAGTAATGATGGTATTATAGTTGTATTGAATTTGTTGTGCAGATTTTCGATATAATTCTTAAAACGATCGCCAGTGCATATCATCACAGAAAATAGGTCTATTTGGACATTTTTTTTTTTTTTTTTGTATACTTGGACATTATTATTTTTTTTATGTGATAGATACGATGGAACTGTTTTTGAGATTTTGTGATTTTTCTTGATGATTATGATGATAAAAATAACAGTAATATTAGTAATGATGATAATGATAGTGATAATAATAATGAAAATGATAATGATAATAAAATTAATTATAATGTTAATGATAATGTTAGTAATAATGATGATAGTAATAATAATATTGATAATGACAGTAATGATAAGAGTGA
>NW_028234408.1:47752968-47760468 GCF_977035675.1 Penaeus japonicus | reverse complement strand
TGATGATTGATGAGGATGATGATGATTGATGAGGATGATGATGATTGATGAGGATGATGATGATGATGATGAGGATGATGATGATGATGATGATTGCTGAGGATGATGATGATTGATGAGGATGATGATGATTGATGAGGATGATGATATTGATGAGGATGATGATGATGGTGATGAGGATGAGGATGATGATGATAATGATGATTGATGAGGATGATGATGATGATGATGATGATGATGGTGATGATGATGATGATGATGATGATGATGGTGATGATGATGATGATGATGATAATTGATGATGATGTCATGATGATGATGGTCCTGATGATGATGATGATGATTGCTGAGGATGATGATGATTGATGAGGATGATGATGATTGATGAGGATGATGATGATTGATGAGGATGATGATGATGGTGATGAGGATGATAACAATAGTGATAATGATAATAGAAATGATAATAATAATAATAATGATGGTAATGATAATAATGATAATGATAATAATAACGATAGCGATAATAATGATCACAATAAAATCTCTATTACCACAATAATAATGATAACAATAAAAAAATAATAATAATAACAATAATAATAACAATAATGATAACAATGATAATGATAATAATAATAATAACAACAACAATAATAATAGTAAAAATAACAATGATAATAATGATAATAATAAGAACAATAATGATAATAATAAAAAAAACAATAATAATAACAATAACAATACCAATAATAATAATAATAATAATGATAATGATAATGATAATAATGATAATAACAATAATAATAATAACAATAATAATAATAATAATAATAATAATAATAATAATAAAAATAACAATAACAATAATAAACATAACAATAATAATAACAATAATAATAAAAAAATAACAATAACAATAATAAAAATAACAATAATACCAACAAGCCGCAGTAGTTAACCGGCCTCCTTCTGCCCAAACTTCGCCAAGGCGTTTCTCGCGTTTCCATGAGTCTTGTCTTCTGGAGTTATAGTGACGCTTTGTCTTAATCCGGTTATTGTGTTTTCTCGCTCTTTATTTTTCGCTTTCTTTTCCTCTCTTTTTCTTTTTTTCTTTCTTTGTCTTTCTTTTTTTTCTTTCTTTCTCTTTCTTGTTCCCTCTCTTCTATTTTTATTTTTTTTTCTTCTTTCTCTTTTTCCCTCTTTCTTTTGCTATCTCCCTTTTTCTTTCTTTTATTTCTTTTCTCTTTCTTTCTTTCTCTCTCGCTTTCTTTCTTCTCTTTCTCTCTCTCTCTCTCTCTCTCTCCCTCTCGCTCCTTCTCTCTCTCCCTTTCTCCCTCTCTCCCTCTTTCCCTCTCCCTCTCCCACTCCCACTCCCACTCCTTCCCTCCCTCCCTCTCTCTCCTTCCCTTTCTCCCTCCCTCTCTTTCTCTTTCCCTCTCCCACTCCCACTTCTTCCCTCCCTCCCTCTCTCTCCTTCCCTCTCTCTCCCTCTCCGTCTCCCTCACCCTCACCCTCACCCTCACCCTCTCCCTCACCATCACCCTCACCCTCACCCTCACCCTCACCCTCTCCCACTCCTTCTCCCTCTCACTCTCTCCCTCTCCCTCTCCCTCTCCTTCTCTCTCTCCTTCCCTCTCTCTCTCTCCCTTTTTCTTGACAAGCGACCGTATGACGTAATAATCATGACCACACGCAAGGCTTCACGGCTTGGGTCCCAGGGTCGTCTAAGGAAACGCTGAATAACAAGGCAAAGATAGACTCTGACAGTTAACACAGACATACTAACAAATAAACACAGATATTTAACTCAGATAGACTGGCATTTATACAAAGACAGTTCACAGAGAAAGGTAAATACACGTAGACAAATAGATACGACAAAAATAGACAGACAGACACCCACAGAAACACGCAGACTAACAAATAAGATAAACACGATTGCAATCAAAAGGACTGAAGACGCTAGTTAATATTACGCAGGCATCTTGACCGCTTTTTTGGCTTCTCGGTACGATTAGCTAATCATTTTTCTTCCTCTTTCCTTTTCTTCGTGCTCTCTCTCTCTCTCTCTCTCTCTCTCTCTCTCTCTCTCTCTCTCTCTCTCTCTCTCTCTCTCTCTCTCTCTCTCTCTATATATATATATATATATATATATATATATATATATATATATATATATATATATCTTTCAGCAGCAATAGTAATAATGATGATAATGATTATAAAGAATCAATAATGAAAATGAATATAACAATGATACCAAAAATAATATTAGTATAATCATCACAACTATTCTCATTATTACTATCACTATCTTGATCATCACTACTACTCCTACTTCATTCAATTATCATCATCATCATCATCATCATCATTAACTCGTCCTTACACCTCCTTCAGAATGCAACTTCTTGTTCCCTTTTGCCACGTGAAAGATTGACCCGCGACCAATAATCTCAATAATCTTGTTTCTATTCTTATCATTTTGATTTCCTCTTTTTTCTCTTTCTTCTATCCTTCCCCTTCCCTCTTTTTTTTTTTTTTTTTTTTTTTTTTTTTTTTTTTTTTTAGTCCCCTTACCTTGCTCCTCCCTCTATTTGCCTTAATCTCTCATTACCGACTTTTACATCGTGGCCACTACTCCTTCGTCATGATCAATTGCACAGAAAAAAGGTCAATTGCAGAGGAAAGAAAGAGACAAAAAATGAAAAAAAAAAAAGTTCGTAGAGGGTGAGAATGCGGGAAAGATGAAGGAACTTCGTTTTTCTTGCTTAGTATCTTTGTCAAGGGACAGAGAGAGAGGGGGGGGAAGAAGGAAAGAGAGAGAGAGAGAGAGAGAGAGAGAGAGAGAGAGAGAGAGAGAGAGAGAGAGAGAGAGAGAGAGAGGGGGGGAGGGAGGGAAAAGGAGAGAGGTAGAGGGGGGTGGGGGAGGGGGAGGGAGAGAGAGAGGGGTTGGGAGAGGGAGAGAGAGAGAGAGAGAGGAGAGAGAGAGAGAGAGAATGAGAGAGGAGAGGAGAGAGGATAGAGAGAGATGATTGTGCGAGAGAGAGGAGAGAGAGAGATATAGAGAGGGGGGAGGGAAGAGAGAGAGGGGGGAGGGAGGGAAAGAGGAGAGAGGGGGGGGAGAGGAGGAGAGAGAGAGAGAGAGAGAGGGGGAGAAAGAGAGATGAGACGATGAGAGAGAGCGATTGAGAGAGAAGAGCGGAGAGAAGGAGAGAGATGAGAGAGAGAGAGAGAGAGAGAGATAAGAAGGGGAGGAAGGGAAGAGAGAGGGGGGAGGAGGAAAGAAAGAGAAGAGGGGTGGGTGGGAGAGAGGAGAGAGAGAGGGAGAGAGGAGAGAGAAAGGCATAAGAAGAGAGAGAGAGAGAGAGAGGGAAGGGGGAGAGAGTGGAGGGAAAGAGAGAGAGAGAGGAGAGGAGGAGAGAGGGAAGAGAGAGAGAGAGAGGAGGGGAGAGGAGGGAGGGAGAGGAGAGAAGAGAAGGGGGAGGGAGAGAGAGAGAGAGAAAGAGAGAAGAGGGGGTGAGGGAGAGGTAGAAAGAAGGTGAGAGAGAGAGAGAAGAGAGCAAGAAGAAGTAGGGCAAGAGAGATAGGCTTTTGTAATTAGAGTAATATGGAGGGGAAGAGGTAATGAGTTGAAAGTGAATTATGTGTGCGATGTTTTGATGTGTGTTTGTTATGAGTTTTATATTCAACTAAAAGAGAGAGAGAGAAGGGAGATAGAGAGAGAGAGGCAGAGAAAAGAGAAGAGAAGAGAAGAAAAGAGAAGAGAAGAGAAGAGAGAGAGAGAGAGAGAGAAGAGAAGAGAGAGAGAAGAAAAGAGAAGAGAGAGAGAAGAGAAGAGAGAGAGATAGAGAAGAGAGAGAAGGGGCAGGAGAGAAGGGGAGATCGCCGGTGCTCCATAAAGAACGCGAAGCACAAGGAATTGACACGTGGTAATTCAACCCTGTATGTTCGCGTCTTGGTGATAATAAGAGAGTGTTGGGAGTCAGGGAGAGGAGGAGGAGGAGGAGGAAAAGGAGGAGGAGGAGGAGGAGGAGATGGAGGAGGAGGAGGAAGAGGAGGAGGAGAAGGAGGAGGAGAAGAGATATAGGAGAAAGAGGAAGAGGAGGTGGAAGAGGAGGAGGAGGAGGAAGAGGAGGAGGAGGTGGTGGAAGAGGAGGAGGAGGAGGAAGAGGAGGAGATGGTAGTGCTGGTGGTAGAGGGGAAGGTGGAGGAAGAAGACGAGGAGGAGGAGGGAAATAGGAGGAAGAGAAGGAGAAGGAAGAGGAGGAGGTGGTAGTGCTGATGGTGGAGGAAGAGGAAGAGGAGGAGGGTAAAAGAAGGAAAAGAGATAGAAGGGAAAGAGAAAAGGGAGGAGGAGGAGGAAGCGCAGGAGGGGAAGGAGAAGAGGAAGAGAAAGAGGAGGAGGAGAAGAAGGGAGAGGAGGAGGAAGAGGAGGAGGGGGAGGAGAAGGAAGAGGAGTAGGAGATAGAGGAGAAGAAGAAAAAGAAGAAGAAGCAGAAGCAACAGCATAAGAAGAAGACGAAGGGCTTGGAGAGGGTGTAAAAGGAGTACAAGAATAATTGCAAGAGTCGGGACCCCGGTACCGGTGGACGGGGGGAGGGGGGGGGGAAGAGAGAGTAGGGGAGAAGGAGGGAGGGAGGGACAGGAGAGGGGAAGGGGAAGGGGTGGGGGTAGTGTAACATTATGCCCTTATCATGTAAGAGCTTTAAGAAGAGTATCACATGCAGGCGTCCTGGGGGAGCCGTGGGCGGGAAGGGTGTTTTTATTTACCGGCCAAGGCACTTGTTGGTGTGACCGGTCTCGGAAGCAACTAGCATTACGCGTAAATTACATTACTATAATGAGGTCACTGGTGGTTTGTCGCTCGTTGGACATTGTTAATGGGACAAAGAAGAACTTGTCACAACACGCTATTCCATTATTTTTTTTCGGAACTTGAAGTTGCTCGAGGTGTATTTTGCGCGCTTATAACGCCCCTGGTCGTTATGGAGTGGTCAATTATTTGCATTGTATCTTTTTTTTGCGCTGCAAGATACTAAAAGAGAGAGAGAGAGAGTGAGAGAGAGAGAGAGAGAGAGAGAGAGAGAGAGAGAGAGAGAGAGAGAGAGAGAGAGAGAGAGAGAGAGAGAGAGAGAGAGAGAGAGAGAGAGAGAGAGAGGAGAATGAGAGGTTGAATAACAGAGAGAGAGAGAGAGAGAGAGAGAGAGAGAGAGAGAGAGAGAGAGAGAGAGAGAGAGAGAGAGAGAGAGAGAGAAAGGGGGAGGAGGAGATTTGGAGATAGGAAATGGTAGAGAGAATGACAGTGAAAGAGAGAGAGAGAGAGAGAGAGAGAGAGAGAGAGAGAGAGAGAGAGAGAGAGAGAGAGAGAATAATGATGATATACTACGCCAGACGGAGTACTGACACCGGAAATTCTTTTTGTCACACGAGGAAGTTTGGCCTTAATAGCTGTCGGATAAAATATACACGTAAACAAAAGAAAACAATAAAGAAGGAGAAGCTGAAGATTTGAAACCCAAGCCCATCGCCTTTGAAAGAACGGCGTGAACAAAGACGAAAATGCACCTCGAGAAACGCAACCAATCAAATTCTAAAAAAAAAAAAAAGAGAAAGAGAAAAAAAAGAAAATAAAAATAAAAATAAATACATCCATGTCTGATTCTATCGGCGGTCCCATTGCCAAAAGTTTTGTTTATTTCCTCTATTTTTATTTTACGCACGCCATCCTGTCGGGGAGGACCCATGAATTATTTCCCCTCGATTCGCATTATCAGTTAAAATACGATCCATCTTTACCCGTTATGCCTTGACGATGTTTGTTGCAAGGCTGCTGTTGCAGAATTGCGTGTCCGTTGCCAATTAAAGGTTTTGCGAATTTCCTATCAGAAGAAAAAGAAAACTGAGCCCGTTTTTTAAGGGCCGAAGAGTCGGCGGGAATCGGAGCGACAAGGGCACACGAGCCAAAGGAACAGGAGAGTCTCTTGGAAGTCATACAAGCATGGGATGAACGACCTTACGGTCTCGAAGACACTTAGCCCCGTCATGACCCGAGCCGGCGCCAGGGTATGTCGTGGGTGTCATTGGCTGACTGATTATTTCTGTTATTTGTTGATTTTAGAGCCTTGTGATCGCGCCGTTTTTTTTCGCTCAAGTTTAATGATAGAGCTTCACGGTCGCTGACGAATGATCACATCTTCCATAATGCGAAAAGTTCTCGGATAATGAGTGATCAAGGGGGAGGGATCTGGGGGGGAAGGGAGGGGGGGGCGGGGAAGGACCGGTATTATCCTGTCAGCGCGATCCAGGAGGGTAAGTGGGGACACTGGGGGCTCCATCTCTGATAATAATATGGAAGGCGTTCTGATCGGGTAGGCGGGCACACACACACACACACACACACACACACACACACACACACACACACACACACACACACACACACACACACACACACACACACACACACGCTGGGGTTGTGGACTCGGACACAGAGACACACATATACATACACAAAGAGAGAGAGAGAGGGGGGGGGGGCAGAGAGAGAGAGAGAGAATGAGAGAGAGAGAGCGAGAGAGAGAGAGAGAATGAGAGAGAGAGAGAGAAAGAGAGACTTTTTGACTTTGACAAGTCTGAGTCTCTTTCTGAGTGGTTACTCAGAAAGAGAGAGAGAGAGAGAGAGAGAGAGAGAGAGAGAGAGAGAGAGAGAGAGAGAGAGAGAGAGAGAGAGAGAGAGAGAGAGAGAGAGAGAGAGAGAGAATCAAAGAATAGGAAACAGACAGAGAGATAAACATATAGATATTAGAGGAAGACTCATTGTTCTGTAGAGATAAGATCATAATGAGACCTTTTCGCAGAATATATTGCTTAATTCAACATATCAAGAAGATACGTATCACTACAAGTATTGCGCGGCATATTACACAAGACAAATATATATTATAATTCTGCTCTATCCAGTCTGACACCGGCTATTATAATTTCACAATACTACGTCTAATTCTTAGGGTTATTCCATTTTTATGAGACATTTATGTGGATAATTATACTCCGGGAAAAATATATACTGTTAGTTTGTTAGTATAATCAATATATACACACAAATACACGTACTTGTATAATATATACCTTTATATTATCTAGCGGTCATTCCCTCCTCTTTCTCTTTCTCTTTCTCTCTCTCTCTCTCTCTCTCTCTCTCTCTCTCTATATATATATATATATATATATATATATATATATATATATATATATATTCCTAACTCTCCTCCTGTCTCCCTTTCCTTTCTTTTCCTCTTTCCATTTTTCCGACTCTCCCTTCCTCCCTTCCTCTCTCTCTCTCTCTCTCTCTCTCTCTCTCTCTCTCTCTCTCTCTCTCTCTATATATATATATATATATATATATATATATATATATATATATATATATATATTCCTAACTCTCCTCCTGTCTCCCTTTCCTTTCTTCTCTTTCAATTTTTCCGACTCCCCCTT
>NW_028234408.1:47742968-47747968 GCF_977035675.1 Penaeus japonicus | reverse complement strand
GATGGGGTGGGGAAGGGAGGGGAGGGAAGGGGAGGGTGAGGAGAATGGAGGGAAGGGGAGGGGATGGGGATGGGGGGGAAGAAGATGAAGGAGAGGGGTGGAGAGGAGGGGAGAGGATGTAGGGGAGGAGAGAAGTGAAAAAGACGGAGGGGGGTGGGAAGGATGATGGGACGGAGCTGCGGGGGGGGGGGAGAAGAGAAGGGGGAAGGATGGAGAGCGAGAGAGAGGAGGAATAGGGGGAGACGAAAGGAAGGCGAGGAAAAGAGGGGAGGGAGGGGCAGAGAAAGGGAGGGAGGTGGGTCAGAGGGGAGAGTAAGAAAAAGAAAGAAGTAGAGGAGAGAGGATAAGGAGGGGAAGAGGATGAGGGTAGGGAGGGGAGGATGTAGGGAAGGAGAGTTGAAGGAGGCGCTGGGGGAAGAAGGAGGGAGAAACGATAAAAAGGGAGAAAGAGGGCATGAAGAGGTGAGAGGGAGGGAAGGGGAAGATGGGGAAAGAGAAGGAGAAAAAGGAGGGGAGGGAGGGAGGGAGGGGGAGGTGAGGGAAAGGGGTGGCTTGAAGGGTGATAGGAGTAAGGGAAAGGGAAGAGGAGGAGGAAAATAGGAGGAAAAGGGAGAAAGAAAAAGACGCAGAAGAGAAGGAAGAGGAGGCGGAAGGGGAAGAGGTGGAGGAGGAGGAGGAGGAGGGGAAGGAGGAGGAAGAGGAGGAGGGTAGCAAAAGGAGGAGGAAGAGGAGGAGGGACGGAGGAGGAAGAACAGGAGAAGGAGGAGTTAGAGGAAGAAGAAGGGGATGAAGAGTAGGAAGAAAATAAAAAAGAAGAAGAAGAAGAAGAGAAGGAGGAGGAGGAGGTTAAAAGAAGCAGAAGAGTAAGAGGAGGAGGGAGAAAGAGTAAAAAGAAGAAGAGTGAGAGAAGGAAGACAGGAAAACGAAGAGGAAAAAGGAGAAGGGAGAGAAGAGGGAATAAGAAACAGAAGGAGAAAGGCAGTGGAGGAAGACACCCAGACAGTTCGTTCTCCAGTGGCTGTTGTTATTTTGATCATTCTGATTAGCATAATGATTAGGATTATCTCCGTTGATTATTATTGATCAGGTTGACTTTCGCTCGACGGAAGATGATCAGCTTTCGGGGGATTTGGAAGAGGAGGAGGAGGAGGAGGTGGAGGAGGAGGAGGTGGAGGAGGAGGAGGGGGAGGAGGGAGAGGAGGTGGAGGTGGAGGAGGAGGAGGAGGAGTGAGAGGAAGAAGAGGAAGAGGCTGTGGATTTCATTTGCTTTTTTCTTACCTTTAGGTTTTGTTTTTGTTTTTGTTTTTGTTTTTGTTATTGATTTCATTCACCTATTGATTATCTTTTATTGTTATTTTGATTATCATTGTTAATATCACTGTTATTACTATCATCATTATCATCACCATTCATTATCATTAATTATAATTTTTATTATCATCACTATCATCATTATGATCATTATTATCAATATTATTATCATCATCGTCTTGCTTTTGTTATTGGCGTTGTCATCAGCATCATTATTATTTCAATTAACATTATCATTATCATCACCATCATCATTATCAATATCATAATCACTGTGATGGAGATGATGATGATGATGATGATGATGATGATGATGATGATGATGATGATGATGATGGTGGTGGTGGTGGTGATGTTGATGGTGATGAAAATGAAGATAAAGATGATGAAGATAAATATAATGGGTAAGTAGAAGAAAAGGAACAAGAAGGAGAACAAGAGAACAATAATAATAAACATGATAATCCTAGTAACAAAAACAATGACAACATAAAGGCAACACTCGTACAAAATCCACTTGCCTTCATCCGCTAGCAACCCCCTCCCCCCCTCAACACACCCACCCATCTACCCGAAACTTCCCCCTCACCTCCCTCCCCCCTTCCCTCTTTCACCCACCCACCCACCACCTCCGACTCCCCCTTCCTCCCCCTCCCTCCCCCACTTCCGACTCACCTCCCCTCCTCATATCTTCCCCCTTCTCCCCCTCCCCCCTTCTTCACCTCCTCCCCTTGTCCCATCCCCCAACCCCCACCCCACCCCACCCCACCACCCCCTCTCTTCCTCTCACCCGCATCTTCCCCCTCTTCCTCCTTCATCGCCTCCCCTTTCTTCCCCTCCCCCCACCTCCCACCTCCCTCATTCCCACCCTACCTCCTTTTTCCCCCAGTTCCTCCCCCTCCCCCTACCTCCGACTCCTAGCCTCCTCCCTCTTCCTCCCCCTCCCCCCTACCTCCCCCTCCCCCCTACCTCCTTCTCCCCTCCCCCTTTCCTCCCCTCCCCCCACTTCCTTCACTTCCTCCCCTCCTTCACTCCCCCGGCCACCTCCAACCCCCTCCCCCCCTTCCTCCCCTCCTTCAATCCCCCGCCCACCTCTAACCCTCCCCCTCCTTCCCACCCCGTTCCCGCCCGCACGCCCACATCCAGACGCCGGCCGCGCCCCGTGTGATCACCAGGCGCCGTAACGTGCAATTAGCAACGGCAAGACGGAGAGCTTCAATCCCCGCACCTTCGGATGCTGTCCCTCCGTCGGGTGACAAATAATAAAATTACAGAGTGGAGAGGAATGGTGTTGGTGGGGGACGGGTGGGGGGCGGGTGGGGGTGGGGGGTGAGCGGGGGGGAAGAGGGGTGGAGGGTGGGAGGGGAGTTGGGGGATGAGGGGAGGAAGGGAGGAAGGGGGGAAGAGGGATGGGGGGAGGTATGGGGGGGGAGGGAGTGAGGAGGGAGGAAAGGGAGGAAGGGGAGAAGAGGGAGTGGGGGGAGGTATGGGAGGGAGGGAGTGGGGAGTGGAAGGTGGGGGAGGTGTGGGGGGGAAGGGGATGGGGAGTGGAAGGTGGGGGAAGGAGATAGGGGTAAGGGAAAGGGGGAAAGGTAGGGGAGGTGGGGTTAAAGTGCAGGGAAAGAGAAGGATAGGGGAAGGAGAGGGAAGATGAGGAGAGGCAAGAGTGAAAGGGATAGGAGGATGTATAGGGACAAGGAGGGGGAGGTAGAAGAGAGAAAGAAAGAGAAGAGGGAGAATAAAGATGAAGATGGAGATGGGGTAAACTGGGAAGGGAAAGAAGGGGAGAGGAGGGACAAGAAAGGGAGAGGGAGGGAAAAAACAAAAAAACAAGAGTGATGATAATAATATTAATTAAAGTAATGATAGTGGAGGTGATGTTGAGATGATTATCAACATGAAACGGATGACGATGACACTGATAATGATAATGACAATAATAAGGGGATGAAAGAGGGGAAGTGAGGGGTGAAAGGGGAGAGAAGAAACGTACAGGACGACAAAGAGGGGAAGGAAAGTGTCCTTGAGGTGTAATTAAGTCCTGTAACAAGTTCTCTCTCTCGTCTATAATTTTTTTTTTTTTTTTTTTTTTTTTTTTTTACTACGCTTTCCTCTTTTTTCGTTTTTTTTTCTTATTTTCTTTCTTTATTCTTTTCTTCTTCTTTTTCTTATTTTCCTTCTTCTTCTTCTTCTTTTTCTGTTTCTTCTTTTTCACTTTCATATTCTCCTCTCCACCTGCTACTCCTCCTTTCTTTATTTTCTTCTTCCACTTGTTTTTCTTTTCCTTCATATTCTCTTTCCTTTTATTTTTCTTACTCCTCGTCTTCTTTTTCTTTTTTGTTTCTTCTTCTTCTTCATATTCATATTCTCCTCTTCCCCCTCCTCCACCTTCTTTCTTTCTTTCTTTTTCTTTTTCTTCATCTTCTTCTCCATCTCCTTTTTCTTCTCCTTCTCCTTCTCCTTCTCCTTTTTCTTCCTCTTCTTCTTTTTCCTCTTCACCTTCTTCTTCCTTTTCCTTTTCCTCTTTTTCTTTATTCCTCTTCATCTTCTTCTTTTTCCTTTTCCTCTTCCTCTTCTTCCTTCTCCTCCTCCTTTTCATATTTTCATCCATTTCTTACCACCTTTTCTTCCATTTTTTTTTCATTCCTCTGATATATATATATATATATATATATATATATATATATATATATATATATATATGTACATATATATATATATATATTTATTTATCCTTTTTTTCTCGGGCTTGTTACGATCGTCATAATTACTATCATCCGCCACGAATTACAACAGTAACATATAAAGATAACCTATGACATAAACAGATCTAATAACACCATAGCACGAGGCGATAACATCAAGGAAACAAGGGTTTTTGTTCGCGTGGAACCTATTCATTAAGTACATGAAAATAAAATCCAATTAAATTATATATATTGTATAAAAAAAGGCAATTAGATTATATGTGTGTGTGTATATATATATATATATATATATATATATATATATATATATATATATATATATATATATATATATATATATATACAATTTAATATTAGATAGATCTATTAGAAGGAGGAAAAGAGATAAGAAAAGAAAAAAAAAATATTTAATGAACAACCAAAAATGATATGCAAGAGTAACAACATTAATGCTAAAAATAGCAATAGAAATTATCGTAAAAAAAACAATATAAACAACAAAAGATAAACACATCTGCGTAAAAAAAACACGAAACAATAACATCATAATTTCAAACATCAACAAAATATTGCAACAGTGACGACAACTACATCAATAACAATAACAAACCTAATAAAAAACATTAAACCTTAAGAAAATAAATACATATATATGTATACATAAAAGCTCTACCATTGCGTCACGATCTAATGATAACAATCTCAAAGCAAGGTCAAAGGACGCCAAAGGGTCTTGCAAGGAGGGAATTTGCAACATATATCTACTTATTCACGTATATAAAAAGACATCATTCATACACACACACACACACACACACACACACACACACACACACACAATAATACTTTCCATGAATTTACAAATCTTATTCTTCTACTTCTAGAATGGACTCCATTCTATTGAGATAAAAGAATGAAAATACCGGGTTCATATCTACCAATTTAGAAAATACGATAATACAACATAGACAAAACAAAAGT
>NW_028234408.1:47710468-47717968 GCF_977035675.1 Penaeus japonicus | reverse complement strand
GTTAGTGGTTGCTTTGATTGGTGGGGATAGAAGGATTGGTTGTTGGTGGTTGTTTTGATTGTTGGGGATAAAAGGATTAGTTGCTTTGATTATTCGTGAGAATAGGATTGGTTGTTCGTGGGAGGACTGGTTGCTTTGATTATTCGTAAGGATTGTTTTGATTGTTAGTGAGAGAAGGATTGGTTGTTAGTGAGAGAAGGATTGGTTGTTAGTGAGAGAAGGATTGGTTGTTAGTGAGAGAAGGATTGGTTGTTAGTGAGAGAAGGATTGGTTGTTTTGATCGTTAGTGAAAGAATTAGTTGTTAGTAGGAGAAAGAATGGTTGTTTTGATTGATAGTAGGAAAAGTATTGATTGTTAGTGAGAGAAGGATTGGTTGTTAGTGAGAAGGATTAGGTGTTTTGATTGTGGAACAAAAAAGACAGGTTGTTTCGGTTGTTTATGGAAAGAATAGAACTGGTTGTTTGGATTGTTAGCCGAAGATTTAGGATTTGTTGTTTGTGGAAGAAGTAAGACTGCTTGTTTTGATTGTTAGAGAAAAATATATAATTGCTTGTCCTGATTGCTAGCAAGACAAAATTTGATTGCTTGTTTTGTTTGTCAGTGAGAGAAGTTGGTGTACTTTTGATTATTAGTGAGAGAAAGAAATGGAATTGCTTGTTTGGGATTGTTTGTTTGAATGTTAGTTTTGATTGTTAAATATCAATTTTGATCGCTGGTGGAAAAACAGGACTGCTTGTTTTATTTGGTAGTGAGATAAAGGAGAACTATTAGTTTTGACTAATATAAACAAAATTTTTATATAGAAAATAGACCATAGAAATGTTTGATGTTTGAAATTACATCATCTGACAATCGGCTGTTAGCGACGATAACAGACAGAACGAGTCGCACTGAATAAATCGATTTAAAAATTGGTTTTATGCACAAAGAGCATCAAATGTTATTGACAGACATGGAGGTTGTGATCTATAAGAGGCATTTTGACCAGAGAGAGAAACACATGTCAAGCACGTTTACAGTTCCTTGTCGTTCAAATATGTTCATGCACGGTAGACAGTTATCGACTGGCGTTTAAAGGAAGCGTGTGTGAGTGTGTGTGAGAGAGAGAGAGAGTGTGTAAGTGAGTGAGATTGAGAAAGGGAGAAGAGAGAGAGAATCGAATACTTTTGATATACTGTATACTTTCTCTTATTTCTCTCCTATATATCATTATCTCTCTTGTTTCCCTCTCTTAACCTCTATCTTCGTTTTCTTCATAAAGATTTTGTACCAGTTATTTCCTTCATATACATTTTGTACCAGCTGTTTCTTTTAGAAATATTTTATACCAGCTGTTTCTTTCATAAACATTTAGTACCAGTTGTTTCGTACATAAACATTTTGGACCAACTGTTTCCTTTAAAAAAAAAAAAAAAAAAAAAAAAAAAAAAAAAAAAAAAAAAAAAATATATATATATATATATATATATATATATATATATATATATATACCAGATGTTTCCTTCATAAATAATTTGTATCAGCTGTTTCCTTTATAAACATTTTTTTTACCAACTGTTTCCTTTATAAACATTTTTTACCAGCTGTTTCTTTTATAAACATTTTTTTACCAGCTGTTTCCTTCATAAACTACTTGTACCAGTTGTTTCCTTTATAAACATCTTATACTAGCTGTATCCTTCACAAACATTTTGTACCAGTGGCTTCCTTCATAAACATTTTGTACCAGTGGCTTCCTTCACAAACATTTTGTACCAGCTATTTCCTTCACAAACATTTTGTACCAGTGGCTTCCTTCACAAACATTTTGTACCAGTGGCTTCCTTCACAAACATTTTGTACCAGTGGCTTCCTTCACAAACATTTGGTACCAGTGGCTTCCTTCACAAACATTTGGTACCAGCTGTTTCCTTCATAAACATTTTGTACCAGTGGCTTCCTTCATAAACATTTTGTACCAGTGGCTTCCTTCACAAACATTTTGTACCAGTGGCTTCCTTCACAAACATTTTGTACCAGTGGCTTCCTTCACAAACATTTCGTACCAGCTGTTTCCTTCACAAACATTTTGTACCAGTGGCTTCCTTCACAAACATTTTGTACCAGTGGTTTCCTTCACAAACATTTTGTACCAGTGGTTTCCTTCACAAACATTTTGTACCAGTGGTTTCCTTCACAAACATTTTGTACCAGTGGTTTCCTTCACAAACATTTTGTACCAGTGGTTTCCTTCACAAACATTTTGTACCAGTGGTTTCCTTCACAAACATTTTGTACCAGTGGTTTCCTTCACAAACATTTTGTACCAGTGGTTTCCTTCACAAACATTTTGTACCAGTGGCTTCCTTCACAAACATTTCATACCAGCTATTTCCTTCACAAACATTTTGTACCAGTGGCTTCCTTCACAAACATTTTGTACCAGTGGCTTCCTTCACAAACATTTCATACCAGCTATTTCCTTCACAAACATTTTGTACCAGTGGTTTCCTTCACAAACATTTTGTACCAGTGGTTTCCTTCACAAACATTTTGTACCAGTGGTTTCCTTCATAAACATTTCATACCAGCTATTTCCTTCACAAACATTTTGTACCAGTGGTTTCCTTCACAAACATTTTGTACCAGTGGTTTCCTTCACAAACATTTCATACCAGCTATTTCCTTCACAAACATTTTGTACCAGTGGTTTCCTTCATATACATTTTGTACCAGTGGCTTCCTTCACAAACATTTCATACCAGCTATTTCCTTCACAAACATTTTGTACCAGTGGCTTCCTTCATAAACATTTAATTCCAGCTATTTCCTTCACAAACATTTTATACCAGTGGCTTCCTTCATAAACATTTAATTCCAGCTATTTCCTTCACAAACATTTTGTACCAGTGGCTTCCTTCACAAATATTTTGTACCAGTGGCTTCCTTCACAAACATTTTGTACCAGTGGCTTCCTTCATTCACATTTAATTCCAGCTATTTCCTTCACAAACATTTCATACCAGCTATTTCCTTCACAAACATTTTGTACCAGTGGCTTCCTTCACATACATTTTGTACCAGTGGCTTCCTTCACAAACATTTCATACCAGCTATTTCCTTCACAAACATTTCATACCAGCTGCGCAATATTTTACACGGGAAATGTCTGAGAGAGCAAGATTCCTTCCTCCTTCTCATTGAGGTTAGATGGCTGTTCTCCTAAGACTGGATCGTCTGTAGTATTTAATTAGCGGTAATTATTAGTATGGAGCCAGGGTGCTGAAAGGGCGGGCTATGCCTGTGATCAGACTGATGGTGAGGGTAGTGAGAATGGTGATAGTGATGATAGTGGTGATAGTGATGATGATGATAGTTATAATGGTGATGATAGTGGTGATAATGATGGTGGGGATAGTGATAATGGTGATGATAATGGTGATAGTGATAATGGTGATGGCGATGATCGTGGCAATAGTGATGATGGTGATGCTGTTGATAATGATTACGATACTACTTCTGCTACTACTACTTCTACTACTACAACCACTAATAATAATAATGCTAACAAACCCACACACCAACACACACACACACACACACACACACACACACACACACACACACACACACAAACACACACACAAACCCCCACAAATCTATCAGAGCAGAGAAGCACTCCATCATCACCCAAGAAGTTCATCCACTGACCAGACATTCAACTTAAAAAGCCTGCATGATTGTGTGCACAGCATGCATGTGCCGAAGATGCAAGCGATATTGTGACCACAAAGACACCCAGGAAGAAGACACACAGAAAACGGGGACGACCGAGCGAACACGTAAATATTCGCACGGAAGAGAAGGAACAAGGGCCCAAGTATGGCTTAGTGGGTGAAGGAAAAGGAGACAAGTTTTTTTGTTTTGTTTTTCTCTCGGGTGATTGAATGAAGTGGATATATGTATGTGTATATGTATGTATATATATATATATATATATATATATATATATATATATATATATATATATATATATATATATATATATATATATATATATATATATAGAGAGAGAGAGAGGGGGGGGGGGAGGGAGAGAGAGAGAGAGAGAGAGAGAGAGAGAGAGAGAGGAGAGGGAGGGAGAGAGAGAGAGAGAAAGAGATAGGAGAGAGATAGAGGGAGAAAGAGAGAGAGAGAGAGAGATGGAGGGAGAAAGAAAAAGAAAGAGAGAGAGAGAGAGAAAGAAAGAAAGAGAGAGAGAGAGAGAGAGAGAGAGAGAAAGAAAGAGAGAGAGAGAGAAAGACGATAGGCAGCAGACATGCGGAATTACTAGATCGACTTCGAGAATAACTGTGATCGGCTCCGCACAAGCGAAGTTCCACGCGTGTCAAGTGCGTGTGAATGAAAGGGAATTTAAGGCCATTTCAAAGTCGAGATCCTCTTGAACAAGCTTAGAACTAACGCAAATAGGCGACTGAACGCGAATATCAAGTTGGGAGTTACTCCCCGCTTGGACATTTCACAGGAAATGGTGTCTTCGGATAGAGATGAAACAACAAAATGACTGACAGGAGGCGACAAGATTCCGAATATGAAATAAAAGTGACAGACATGTTCTAACGACAGAAGTGTGGTAGAAAAGGATGGATGTGTAGTGTACCATTTTTTTTTTTTTCGTGGAGATAAAAAGGTGTGTTTTCAGGTTTCTTAATGGTGGAAGTTGTGTTTATAAATAAGGTATATTAAAGGAGGGAAGACACACGCTCGGATATGATGTAGAAAGACTGGTAAATATAGAGAGATAGAGAGAGACGGAGGGGAAAGAAAAGATTTATCGTTCTGTCACCAGACGAAAATCAAGTAAAAATACGTAACTGTTAACTTCAAACCCAAAGAATAATAATCATAGACACACACGTGAAACAACGAACGGATTAAAAAAAAAAAAAAAAAAAAAAAAAAAAAAGTCAGACGCACAGGAAAACGATGAATAATAAATATATAGATAGTGTAAAAAAAAAAAATAAATAAAAAAAAAAGTATTACTCACGGGCGTCTAAACTCTAATGTGTGGCAAATCACCTGTCTACATTACTTTTATTGCAATCACCTAGCAATATTAGATCAGGTAAATGATGTGAAAATCCGCCATTCAGTGTGCGAATACAATGCTGCAATGGACAAAGACGATGAAGTATTATTGCTGTATCATTGCATTACCCGATCCACACCCCCACTACCACCCCCACCCCCCACCACCCCCACCACCTCCCCTACCCTTTACTGGTACTGTCGTTCCTCTAAAGTTTGCATTTTGCATTTAAAGAGTCCATTTCTGCTGCAATATTAACTGCAATAAACGAACACTCACCAACTCTCATGCCTGTTGCCTGTCTCCTTCTTCGTCTTCTCATTATTCTTCCTAAAAATTATAATAATACTAAAAAAAAAAAAAAAAAAAATCTATATAACTCTTTCTTAAATCTCAAAAATTCCCAATCCCTTATTGTCTTTCTTTCTCTCTCAATTTCTTCTTCATTTATAACATTCACACACACAGACACACACACATACACACACACATCCCCCCCCCCCACACACATCCCCCCCACACACACACATCCCTCCCCACACACACATCCCCCACACACACACGCACACATCCCATCCCCCCCACACACACATCCCCCCCCCACACACACACATCCCCCCCTCCACACACATCCCCCCACACACACATCCCCCCCCACACACACACATCCCCCCCTCCACACACATCCCCCCACACACACACACATCCCCCCCCCCACACACACACACATCCCCCCACACACACACATCCCATCCCCCCCACACACACACATCCCCCTAACCCACCCCTACACCTCCCCCCCCCCACACACACGCACGCACACCAGAAGTCATTTCCCGCAATAGGTAACGAGTCCTGTCTTGCGAGGAATGTGGACCGGGTCTGTCATGTCGCTGGGACTCGATCTTATCGGTAAACACAACAATATAAATTAAAAGCCTCTTGCAAGAGAGAGAGAAGGATGAGCGAGAGTCTTCTTCAAGCAGCCACACACTCCGAGATGTTTTCGGTCAATATTGTAAAAGTTCCGGCGGTTACAAACACGAAAACGGGATTGACTGAGCGATAACGAAATTGGGCGACTTAGAGGAGTGTGTGTGTGTGGGGGGGGGGGGGGGGATTTAGGGTGGGGGGTGGGGGGGATTTAGGGTGGGGGCATGTGTGTCTGGGGTGGGGGGAGGGATGTGTGTGTGGGGTGGGGGTGTGGGGGGGATGTATATGTGTGTGTGAGAGAGAGAGAGAGAGAGAGAGAAATAGAGAGAGAGAGACAAATAGAGAGAGAGAGAGAGAGAGAGAGAGAGAGAGAGAGAGAGACAAATAGAGAGAGAGAGAGAGTGGGGGGGAGGGGGATGAGGAGGGAATAGAGAAGACATCTAGGAGAGAAACTTAAATGACATCTTGCAACAATCTTCAACATCATTTACGACAATGTACGACTTGAAATTATTTAGACTGACTTTGTTTAGTAAACACACAACATATAACCTGATCAGTCCCTTAAATTATACTTTATAAGACTTTTTTCCTCTAAAATAAGTTTCATCAAGTTACATAGGCCTATATTAGAAAAGCCTTGACAAAGAGTAAGCTAACCAGTTTATACTAGAGGGATGGAGACGAACAAAAGAAATGAAATATATTCAACTGAAGATCTAAATTGACTATCAATGTATTTAAGTAACAAAAGAAAGAGATAAAACAAATGATGAAAAGAAAGAGGGAAATATATAGATAGATAGATAGATATAGATACATATAGATATAGATATATTTATAAATAAACATACACATACACATAAACACAAACACAAACACACACGCACACACACTCATACGCACACACACACACACACACAGAGACATATATATATATACATACATATATATATATATATATATATAGATAGATAGATAGATAGATAGATAGATAGATATAGATATATAGATATAGATACACAAACACACACATACAAACACACGAAATCAGACACACCTCTGTAAATCTGTCGCCAAACAAACCCCCTGTGCCATGTCGCCAAGACCCGCCCAGATCACTCTCGTTGCTATCGACTTTCGTTAAGCAAAACCCACTTCTTGGGCCAAACAACGCGACTTCGATGGATCTATACACATTAGTGCTTATAATATCCTGCCATTAATGCTTGCACAGATCCGTGATTAAGTGTTAATGGGCGAAACGCATGAGTTCCGGGGGGATTTATTTGTTTGTTTATGTTTTCGCATTGTTGTTTTTGTTGTTGTTGTTGTTGTTGTTCATGACACGTGGTCCGTTTTATGGATCGTATTGAATGCAGCGAATATGAAAACGATGTCCCTTATGATTCAAGTTCTAATTATAATGATTATATGATTTTCGCATATGTAAATTTATAAACATGGATTGAGGATAATGGATTTGCCATGCTAA
>NW_028234408.1:47687968-47690468 GCF_977035675.1 Penaeus japonicus | reverse complement strand
GGATGGGAATAAGCTTACGCAGGGTGGAAAAGTATAGTGCTGACGAGTCAACAATTTATTCAAGTAACCATTATAACAAGCGTCGGATCACCACACGACAAAGGAAAGAAAGTATTAAAAAAAAATGGATTTTCCAACACGCAAACGGAGCAATATAGAAACTGTCGGTTAAAGTTTGTCAGCTAATTGATTTGCTTCATATAATGATCTGCTGACTGAGGTGTTATAAAGAGAGGAGCTGTATATTAACACCAAATTACAAAGGATACGAGGGCAAACGACCCGTTGTACTATGCTGGGCAAAAACAAATAACATTTTGGCATTTGAGTAAGTCAACAGCATAACTAGTAATGTACTGTGCAGACACGCACATACAGAGACACAATCACACATACATACACAGACACAAACATAAAAATAAACACAAACACATACAAACACACACGATCACAAACACACATAAAAACACACAACGAAAATACACACATAAAAATACACAAACACATCCATAAAATAACACACACAAACACAACCATAAAATAACACACACACACACATACACGATCATGAAAACACACCCAAACACGTAAATACAGTTAAAACAGCTGTAGCCACTGAAGGAGTAAGTTTATTCTGGCTTTGGTGTTATTGTAATACTAAGAGCTCTGTGCTCGTGAGAATGTTCTAGTAATGTGAAGTAATAGCTTTGTTTCATCAAAGTGACACGCGTACTGCAGACTTTCATGTTGGTGGATTGTGGGTACGTATTGTTCTACAAAGGAGTGAATGCAATATGCTTGCGGATATACAAACAGTATTATATTCACACATACTGTGACAACATGCGTGTTACTACACACTGACACTGACACACACACGCACGCGCGCACACACACACACACACACAAATGGATAGATAGAAAGCTAATGATTAGAAGAGAGAGAGAGAGAGAGAGAGAGAGAGAGAGAGAGAGAGAGAGAGAGAGAGAGAGAGAGAGAGAGAGAGAGAGAAAGAGAGAAAGAGAGAGAGAGAGAGAGAGAGAGAGAGAGAAAGGGAGAGAGAGAGAGAGAGAATGAAAGAGAGAGAGAGAAAAAAAAGAGAGAAAGAGAGTGAGAGAGAAATAGAGTGAATACCCTCCACAGAAAAGGATAAAAAGAGAAAGGGACAGAATGCCAACACGGGAGCGAAAGCGAACCGGCCAATCGGCTCGCAATTCGAAGCCAGCGATCGGCGCATAGACGGCAATGAAAAGTTGCAAATAATCCACGCTGGCGATTATCTGTCGCGGATCAATAATGAGCGCCATGCAAGTTGACATCGCTCACCGAAATATCACGCCAGTGGTTGCATTTGGCACACACATCACACGCTTCATAACTGACAAATATGACAAGGTAAGACGGCCACCCCCTCTCATCACCCCCCCTCCCCTCCCCCTCATACCAACCAGCTTTCTAACGCGAATTCCAACAGACCACGCGTTTACTCCTGTCTCTTGTCTATTTTGTCTGTCTATCTGTCTGTCTGTCTGTCTCTGTGTCCGCCTACCTGTCTATCTGTCTATTTTGTCTGTCTATCTGTCTGTCTGTCTGTCTCTCTGTCCGCCTACCTGTCTATCTATCTGCCTGTCTATCTATCTATCTATCTGTCTGTCTCTCTGTCCGCCTACCTGTCTATCTGTCTGCCTGTCTATCTATCTGTCTGTCTCTCTGTCCGCCTACCTGTCTATCTGTCTGCCTGTCTATCTATCTGTCTCTCTCTCTCTGTCCGCCTACCTGTCTATCTGTCTGCCTGTCTATCTATCTATCTGTCTGTCTCTCTGTCCGCCTACCTGTCAATCTGTCTGCCTGTCTATCTATCTAGCTGTCTCTCTGTCCGCATACCTGTCTATCTGTCTGCCTGTCTATCTATCTCTCTCTCTCTCTCTCTGTCCGCCTACCTGTCTATCTATCTGCCTGTCTATCTATCTATCTATCTGTCTGTCTCTCTGTCCGCTTACCTGTCTATCTGTCTGCCTGTCTATCTATCTGTCTGTCTGTCTCTCTGTCCGCCTACCTGTCTATCTGTCTGCCTGTCTATCTATCTATCTGTCTCTCTGTCCGTCTACCTGTCTATCTGTCTGCCTGTCTGTCTATCTATCTGTCTGTCTCTCTGTCCGCCTACCTGTCAATCTGTCTGCCTATCTATCTATCTGTCTCTCTCTCTCTCTGTCCGCCTATCTCTCTATCTGTCTGCCTGTCTATCTATCTGAGTCTCTCTCTCTCTGTCCGCCTACCTGTCAATCTGTCTGTCTGTCTATCTATCTGTGTCTCTCTGTCCGCCTACCTGTCAATCTGTCTGCCTGTCTATCTATCTATCTATCTGTCTGTCTCTCTGTCCGCCTACCTGTCTATCTGTCTGCCTGTCTATCTATCTGTCTGTCTGTCGCTCTGTCCGCCTACCTGTCTATCTGTCTGCCTGTCTATCTATCTGTCTGTCTGTAGCTCTGTCCGCCTACC
>NW_028234408.1:47675278-47677868 GCF_977035675.1 Penaeus japonicus | reverse complement strand
TTGGGGGGAGGGGAGGGGGGGAGAGGTTGGGGGGAGGGGAGGGGGGTAGAGGTTAGATAAGGAGAGGTTGGGGGGAGGGGAGGGGGGGGAGAGGTTAGATAAGGAGAGGTTGGGGGGAGGGGAGGGGGGAGAGGTTAGATAAGGAGAGGTTGGGGGGAGGGGAGGGGGGGAGAGGTTAGATAAGGAGAGGTTGGGGGGAGGGGAGGGGGGGAGAGGTTAGATAAGGAGAGGTTAGGGGAGGGGAGGGGCGGGAGGAATAATTCGCACCGCCAGAAACTCGATTCTAGTATATAATTATTTGCAAGTTTTTGAAGGAACTCCGAACAGTCGTTCCAAAAGAGAGAAAATTCGCTGGTTTGGAATCGCTGAATTTTCGATTTTTTTTTTTTTTTTTTCGATGATCTACTTTATCCTTTTGTTTTGGATCAATTGTTCTTATTTATTTATTTTTTTTCTCTACATTTTGTATATTCTTTTTCTCTTATTATTATTAGTATTTTACCCTTTCATTTTTGTAATCCCTCTTCTTCTTCTTTCGCTTTTGCTACCTCTTCCTCTTTTTTCAGATTTCTTTTCTTTCTTCATCTTCTTCTTCTTCTTCTTCTTCTTCTTTTTCTTCTTCCTCTTCCTCTTTCTTTAGATTTATTCTCCTTCTTCTTCTTCCTCATCATCTTCTTCTTCCTCTTTCTTCAGATTTCTTCTTCTTCTTCCTCTTCTTCTTCCTCCTCTTTCTACAGGCTTATTCTCCTTCTTCATTTTCTTCTTCTTCCTCTCCTTTTCCCTCATATTCGCCTTTTTTCCTTCGTCCTCTTATTCCTCTTGTTCTGATTCTCTTTCTTCTTCTTCCTCCACCTTTCCTTCCCTTTCGTCTTCCCTTCTTCTTCTTCCTCCTATTTCTTCCCTTTCATTCTCCCTCTTCTTACTTTTTTTTCCCTTTTAATATTTCTTTTCATCATCTTCCTTCTTCTCCGTCCTCCCTTTTCTTTCCTTTCGCTCACATTTTTTTCCCTATTGCTCATTCTTCCCTATTCGTCTTCCCTGTTCCTGATATTGTTATCGGTTCATGCTTCTTATCAATTACTTATTGCTATCTATTTATTACATGCTTATTTTTAATACTGCTATTGATATTCACTATTGCTACCCATTTATATGATTTAACATTAACTTCCTAATAATTCTATTTGTCATATATCTCTATCTATCTTTTTATATTCCATACTCGCTATACTCTAAATTTATATCAAACGTACATACTCTATAATCGTTACACAATATATACTCTATATTTGTCTATACCGAATTCATACTATATTTCATACTTATCCATATGATTTATATAATCTTACACGTAATTTTCTCTGTCATATGTACCTCATTACATATTATCATACATGTACTTCCCACATGATTATCCATCCCATTATGTCACGGTAATAGACATATCTGCCATGTGTTGTGTTATGTTTTCACTTCAGCAAAAGCTACGTGTTGATGTAACACTTCTTTCTTCAACTCTCACTGTGCACGTGATAAATACGTGATTCGTGTTTGTTTTTAGGTTTTTGTTACAAAGGGGTGCGTGATTTATACTAAATGATTTTAATCTTAATCATAATTCTATTTGTGAGACGTGTGTATATATATATACATATATATATATTATATATATATATATATATATATTATATATATTATATATTTTAATTATATATATATATTATATATAATGTATATATATTTTTTCATTTTTTTTGCTCTTTTTTTTTTTTTTGTAATTTTCTTTTTCTTTTCTTTTTTTTTTTCTTTTTTTCCTTTTTTTTTCTTTCTTTTTTTCCCTTTTTTTTTTTTTTCCTTCTTCTTTCTCTTTCTTTTTTTTTCAACTGTTCACGTGCTTTGCAGTTGTTCTTAGACCATTGTCACAACGTGATATGAGTCTCCTTGCTTTGAATCTAAGAGAAACACTTCGTTGTCTTTGAAGGAGGGACTAGCCTTCTCTTTATGATATATTTTGGACAAGTTTCGCCAATAAGGAAACACGGCATCTTTTGCTATGTTGATTTTATCCCGAGAACCCCATTTACTATTTTCATTTACTTTTACTATTTCTATTTACTTGCTTTATTTATTTATTTACTTATCTATTTATTTATGTACTATTACTATTTACCATTTACTATTTTCTTGCAGAGGCTCACCTCCAAGACTCTTGTATCTGGTGGTCGCGGTCTCTTTCGCTCTCCCTCTCCTTCTTCTACTTCTTTCTTCCCTTTCGTTCTCCCTCTTCTTCTTATTCTTTTTCATCTTCTTTTTCTCTCTCCCCTTTCTTCCTTTTCGTTCAATTTCTTCTTCTTCCTTCCTTCTCTTGCTGCCCATTTGTTCACCCTGTTCTTCCTCCTCTTCTTTCTTCTATTTTCAATCTCCCTCTTCTTCTTCTTCCTCTTTCTTTTCTTTGGTCCTCCTCCTTCTTCTTCGTCTTGCCTCTCCCCTTTCTTTCTTTTTATTCACTCTATTTTTTCTCCTTCCCTTTTTTCTTTCTTCTACTCCTTCTTATCCCTGCTTCATCCATTCCTTTTCTCCTCTTTCGCCC
>NW_028234408.1:47655278-47660278 GCF_977035675.1 Penaeus japonicus | reverse complement strand
CGCTGTACAGAGGTCGTCCTACTCTGCTTGGGTGGAAAAAACAGAGCAGATAAATTAACGAGAGAGAGAGAGGGGGGGGAGATGGTAGGGGGGTTAGTAGAGGGAGAAGAGGGGGTGGAGAGTTGAGGGAGGAGGAGAGGGGGGGTGGAGAGATGAGGGAGGAGGAGAGAAGGGGGGTAGGGGGGTTAGTAGAGGGAGAAGGAGAGAGGAGGGAATGAGGGAGGGTGGAAGAGAGAGAGAGAGGGGGGTATGGGGGTTAGTAGAGGGAGAAGGAGAGAGGGGGGAATGAGGGAGGTGGAGAGAGGGTGGAAGAGAGAGAGGGGGGGTAGGGGGGTTAGTAGAGGGAGAAGAGGGGGTGGAGGGACGAGGGAGGAGGAGAGAGGGGGGATGAGGGAGGAGAGAGGGGGGGAGGGAAGGTGGAAGAGAGAGAAGGGGGGGTTAGAAAAGGGAGAAGAGGGGTTGGAGAGTTGAGGGGGGATGAGAGAGAAGGGGGGGGGGTAGGAGGGTTAGTAGAGGGGGGATGAGGGAGGGTGGAAAAGGGAGAGGAGGGGGTGTAAAGATGAGGGAGGAGGAGAGAGGGGGGGATAAGGGAGGGTGGAAGAGAGAGAAGGGAGTGGAAGGTTGAGGAAGGAGGAGAGAGAAGGGGGTGGAGGGATGAGGGAGGAGGAGAGAGGGGGGGGGGGGGAGAGATATGGGTGGGTGGAAGAGAGATAGGGGGGTTGGAGAGAGAGGAGGGGGATGAGGGAGAAAAAAGTGGAGGGATGAGGAGAGAGTGGGGGGGAAGGGAGGGAAGAAGAGGGAGAAGGAGGAGAGAGAGGGGTAGGGAGTGGAAAAGGGTAAAGGATGAGGTGGAGGCAGGAGGAGCAGAAAGTGGGAGGTGAAAGAGGGAGAAGAGGGGATGGAAGGAAGAGAGAGGGGGGTAGGGAGTGGAAGAGGGAGAGGGAGGGGTTGGTGGGGGGAGAAGGGAGGAGGTGAGAGAAGGGGGGATGAAAGAGGAAGAGAGGTCTAGATAGACGCGCGCGCGAGAGGCGTTGGGAGGAGGGTCGCCAGGGAGTGAGAGAGAGAGAGAGAGAGAGAGAGAGAGAGAGAGAGAGAGAGAGAGAGAGAGAGAGAGAGCCAGAGAACGAGAGCGTGAGAGAGAAAGGGAAACAGAGAGAGAGAACGAGAGCGACAGAAAGAAAGAGAGAGAGAGAGAACGATAAAACGAAAGAAACAAAGCGAACAAGAGAGAGAGAAAGAGAACAAGAGCGAGAGAGAGCGAGAGAGAGAGAGAGCGAGAGCAAGAGGTAAAGTGTAGATTTGAAAGATAAAAGAAGAGCGACAGTTAATTCACCCGTTTATATTTTCTTTTGAGTGTATGTAAACGCGGCCCCGTGTTGCTTACGCGAGTGAAATCCACGATTCCAACTTTTTAAGAGTGGGGGGAGGGGTAGAGGGGGGCCAGAGAGAGAGGGGGGGGAAGGGAGGAGATGATAGAGGAGGGGATGGGAAAGGTGAAGAAAAAAGAGAGGGGCGGGTGGTAGGAGTGATGATGTGATGTGTGAGAGACTATGTTGATGATGATTATGAGAGTGATGACAGTTCTAGTGTGATGACTATGTTGATGATGAGAGTGATGACTATGGTGGTTCTGTGAGGATTGTGATGACTTGATGTGATGATTATGAGAGTGATGATGATGTTGTGATGATATGTTGATGAGATTATGAGAGTGATGACTTGGGTGATGGTGAGTATGGGATGTGTGACTATTGATGGTGAGGATTGTGATGACGATGTTGATGATGATTATGAGAGTGATGACGATGTTGATGATGATGATTATGAGAGTGATGACGATGTTGATGATGATGATTATGAGAGTGATGACGATGTTGATGATGATGATTATGAGAGTGATGACGATGTTGATGATGATTATGAGAGTGATGACTATGTTGATGATGATGATTATGAGAGTGATGACTATGTTGATGATGATGATTATGAGAGTGATGACTATGTTGATGATGATTATGAGAGTGAGGACTATGGTGGTTCTGGTGAGGATTGTGATGACGATGTTGATAATGATGATTATGAGAGTGATGACTATGATGATGATTATGAGAGTGATGACTATGTTGATGATGATGATTATGAGAGTGATGACTATGTTGATGATGATGATTATGAGAGTGATGACTGTGGTGGTTGTGGTGAGGATTGTGATGACTATGTTGATGATGATTATGAGAGTGATGACTATGGTGGTTGTGGTGAGGATTGTGATGACTATGTTGATGATGATTATGAGAGTGATGACTATGGTGGTTGTGGTGAGGATTGTGATGACTATGTTGATGATTATGAGAGTGATGACTATGGTGGTTGTGGTGAGGATTGTGATGACTATGTTGATGATGATGATTATGAGAGGGATGGCTATGTTGATGGTGATTATGAGAGTAATGACTATGTTGATGATTATGAGAGTGATGACTATGTTGATGATGATTATGAGAGTGATGACTATGTTGATGATGATGATTATGAGAGTGATGACTATATTGATGATGATTATGAGTGATGACTATGTTGATGATTATGAGAGTGATGACTATGTTGATGATGATGATTATGAGAGTGATGACTATGGTGGTTGTGGTGAGGATTGTGATGACTATGTTGATGATGATTATGAGAGTGATGACTATGGTGGTTGTGGTGAGGATTGTGATGACTATGTTGATGATGATGACTATGAGAGTGATGACTATGGTGGTTGTGGTGAGGATTGTGATGACTATGTTGATGACGATGACTATGAGAGTGATGACTATGGTGGTTGTGGTGAGGATTGTGATGACTATGTTGATGATTATGAGAGTGATGACTATGGTGGTTGTGGTGAGGATTGTGATGACTATGTTGATGATGATGATTATGAGAGGGATGGCTATGTTGATGATGATTATGAGAGTGATGACTATGTTGATGATTATGAGAGTGATGACTATGTTGATGATGATGATTATGAGAGTGATGACTATGTTGATGATGATGATTATGAGAGTGATGACTATGTTGATGATGATGATTATGAGAGTGATGACTATGTTGATGATGATGATTATGAGAGTGATGACTATGTTGATGATGAAGATTATGAGAGTGATGACTATGTTGATGATGATGATTATGAGAGTGATGACTATGTTGATGATGATGATTATGAGAGTGATGACTATGGTGGTTGTGGTGAGGATTGTGATGACTATGTTGATGATGATGATTATGAGAGTGATGACTATGGTGGTTGTGGTGAGGATTGTGATGACTATGTTGATAATGATGATGAGAGTGATGACTATGGTGGTTGTGGTGAGGACTGTGATGACTATGTTGATGATTATGAGTGATGACTCCGATGGTTGTGTTGAGGATTGTGATGATTATGTTGATGATTATGAGTGATGACTATGGTGGTTGTGTTGAGGATTGTGGTGACTATGTTTATGATGATTATGAAATTGATGACTATGGTGGTTGTGGTTAGGATTGTGATGACTATGTTGATCAAAATTATTATGAGAGAAATGACTACAGCGGTTATGGTGAGGATTGTGATGACTATGTTGATGATGATTATGAGAGTGATGATAGTGGTGAGAATTGGGATGTCTCTGTTGAGGGGTATTATGAGTGATGACTATGGTGGTTGTGGTGAAATTTGAGATGACCAATAGAATTATGACCATGATGGTTGTGAAGAGTGATAATCATGAGAAGGAGAAGGAGAAATAATGTGGGTTAGGTGTTATTGTATTTTTGTAATGATGTAGTGATGTGGTGGTGATGGTGAGGAGAAGGTGCTTATAATAGTGGTGGTGATCATGATGAGGAGCTGAGTAATGATGATAGTGGTCATATCATTGGCGTGAGGATGATGGTAGTGATGTTGATGGTGATAATTACATATTGATGATGATGATGATAACCCTGTTGTGATGATAGTCATATTTTAATTCATAACACTAAATCTATAGAAAACACGCAATGTATTTATCGTAACACATTTATACACCACAAAATTATGCTGTACAATGTGTAAATAAACATCCTATTCAGTTAATAATGCTCAGTATAACAATATGCATATGCAATTAGAACTGTTATCAGATTACAGAAGTTAAATGAAATGCAAGGATTATATAATATTGATATCAATAATGTCAATATTCATTATCATCATCACTATTATTACTTTCATGATAATTATGATTAGGATAAGGATAACACTAAATAAACTAAAAATGAAACTGACATTGATAAAGATAATGAAAGCATTAATCATAATGCTCATGGCGATATACCCTAATAGTAATAATAATGATGATAATAATAATCATACTGATAATGATAATAATAATAGCAATAGCAATTGTAATAATGATAATAGTAAGATCAGTGTAAAGGATAATTGTAATGATAACAACGCTAATAACAGCAAAAATGGTACTGATAGTGATAATAACAATAGTAATGACAGTAAAATCTTTATAATGATAACATCAGGTATCATAATAATGTCAGTGTTAATTATGTCAGTCATATCAGCGGAAGTGGTAATTAGAATAGTAATGATAATTAAAAATAAAGTGATGATGATGATGATAATGAACAACATTATCAATAACAATGGTAATAGCGATGATAAGAATAACAACAATAATGGTGATATTACCAATAATAATGATAATGACAGTAATAATGATATCACTAAGGATGATAATGATAATTATCATAATAACCATCACAATGATAATAATGATAAAAACAAAAATGTTAAGATTAACAGGATAATAAGGAAATAATAATGATAGCGGTGATGATGATGACGATAATGATGATGAAAGTACAACAATATATATATGTATATATATATATATATATGTATGTATATGTATATATATATATATATATATATATACGTATGCATATACATACATATAAGAAAA
>NW_028234408.1:47577778-47585278 GCF_977035675.1 Penaeus japonicus | reverse complement strand
ATTCCGAGCCTCCTCTTTGTTGCCTTAAGGCTGGTGCCGGCAAGCAGAGCTTCGTTTATTTTTCGTATGTTAAATTTGCGTACATCCTCTTTCTTCTTGTTTATCGTCTTAGTCAGCTCTGTTGATTCTATCTTGTCTCTGATTGATGTTATTTTCATTTCCCTACGTTGTTTCATAAGCTCTTTCGTCTCTACCGAAAGCTTACTGGACCTTTCTTTTTCGTCTTTACCCCCTATTTCAAGTGCAGCTTCCATTAATGTCTCACTGAATTGGTCGTTCATTTGGTCTATGTCAAGATCTTCTTCGAGAGCTGAGTATTTGTTTCGGATGTTGATACTGAATTCCGTCGCCCTAATCTTGATGTTGGTTAGATTAATGAGAGGCTTCTGTATGAGGTTATTTCGTTCCCTTCTTAGCTGTAATTTAACCTGACTTCTCACCAGTCCATGGTCTAAACCGACATTTACTTTATTGATAACGGTTAAGTATTGTAAAATGTCGCGCCAGTTGGTGATTATGATGTAAATTTCGTTTTTAATGCCAAATGGCAGTTTCCATGTCCGTTCCTCTTTTCAAAGAATGTATTCATAATTTTAGGGGATCAAGCTTCGGCGAATTCTATTAGCGTTTGCCTTCTTTCATTTCTGGTGCTTATTCCATGTTTCCCAACCGAGGTTTCCCATCTTCCCTTATTCCTACCTTGGCATTAAAATCCCCTATACTCACAGTAAAATGGGCCTTTGCTCTATCGGTAGCTGCTTGCACATCTTCATAGAAGCTCTCTATCTCCTCATCACTATGACTGCTGGTAGAGCATACACTTGGATAATTTTTAGGCTATATCTGTTGTTTAGTTTCAGTATTACAGAAACTACTCTTTCGCTCACACTATAGAATTCCCTAACATTCTTTTCAAGTCGCTTGTGAACTAAGAAACCTACTCCTGATTCTTGTTTGCTATCCAAGGGTTTACCTCGCCAGTATAATAAGTGCCCATCATTTAGTAATTTCTGCTCTTCGCCTAGTCTCCTAACTTCAGAAAGTCCTACAATATCCCATTTAATAAATGAAAGTTCCTCAAGCAGTGTCAGAAGATCAGATTCTGTTCTCAGGGTCCTTACATTGTATGTGCATAAGTTCATCATCTTTAGGCGGCCTGGGTCAACCCGGAGATTCTTAGCGCCCCCTGCTCCGGAGCGATCCTGATCGCCGCCGTGACCAGGGGCTCCTTCGCTTCCGGGGAATGAGGGCCATTGTCTTGACTGGGAAATCATATTTAAGAGGTGTGTGGCCTGGTACCCCCACCAGTCGGCCTTGTCCACGTTGGGGGGAGTAGTTTTAGTCCGGAGGTACCATTAATCTCCAATAACACTTTTGAGTTAGTCTCGCATGTTATTAGGAGATCTTTGTAACCACCGATCTATCTCACGACCTTCCGGTCTACTCATGTGAGAATGGGCATTTGTTTATATACGTGCAGGGCCTACGCAACAATGCATGTTTGCATGTTTATGCGCGCTCCCGTGCCCGCACTTATATTCGTTACTATATATAATATGCAGAATGTACAGCGTAACGCTTAGAAAAAAATAAGCAATTATATGGCACTTCTAAGCGTTTGTCTACGCCGTATGCAGCAATACGCTCCATACATACACATCACACGCGTGCACACACATGACGTGATTATATGTGATGTAATTAATTATTTAGTACATATACATATACTAATACATATACATACATTTATACCCATATACATATAAAACACATATACATATACATATATATATATATATATATATATATATATATATATATATATATATATATATATATATATATATGTATATGTGTGTGTGTGTGTGTGTGTGTGTGTGTGTGTGTGTGTGTGCGTGTGTGTATGTATGTATATATATATATATATATATATATATATATATATATATATATATATATATATATATATGTATATGTGTGTGAATGTGTTTACGGTGCATAAGGCGACCCTTAGTCGAGTCTCCTGCGGCAAAGACCAGCGACGCGCACCTGCAATCCTGCAATTTCATCGTATTCCATCTCCAGGCATCTGCAACAGCTGTGGCAGGCAAGTCTATAAAGGTGGTCTTACTTGTCCTTTGTGGCAGAGCCGAGGTGGTGACGGAGGCCGCCTTGTCATGTTGCATCAATATATCATCTTGATTCTCACTCGTTGTCTTGTTGGGCTCTTTTTCCATTTTTATTTTAGTTTTTTTCTTCTCTTTCTCTCTCTCTCTCTCTTTTTTTTTTTTTTTTTTTTTTTTTTTTTTTTTTGAGTGTGTTTCTTGTGAGAGTTGGGGGTAGATTGACCTGGTGGGGGGGGAAGGGGATTTATTTAATGTTTTTGATTTACCTTTTTGTATATATTTGCATATGTTTGTTTACATAGGGATTCGTGATGCGACGGCCCGTGTCCTGCACTGTCTGAAAGAAGAGAAGTTGAAATAAAAGTGATGATGCTCTCCGTATAAATGGCGGCAATCATATATTGCATGCACACACACACACACACACACACGCACACGCACACACTCAGACACACACACACACACACACACTCAGACACACACACACACACACACACACACACACACACATACACAAAACACACACACAAACACAACACACACATACACAAGCGGGGGCGTGTATGTATGTGTATATATGTATATAACTATGTATATTCATAGCTGTTTAGCTGTCCAAGTGATCATAAGGTAATTCTAGTGATGATAGTAATGATGATCAAGATATAATTATGATTGCATTAATGATATGATCATTCTAGTCATGATGTTAATAACAATAATAATGATCATAATATGATACTGCCGGTAATAGATATACTCATAATGATGATATGACAGACATAATGATGATAAGAGGAAACAACCTCAATTGCAATTTTGTTGTTGCAAGCTATATGTACCGGTGACTCGATTGAAAAGTTTTTGATTTAAGTGATTTTGTCCGATTAACTTCGTACAGTGATGGACAGGGTAGAAAAAGGGGGGAGGGTAGAGGGGGTGAAGAAGATAAGAATGAGAAAAATGAAGAAAATGGAAGAGGGAATTAGAGAAGATGAAGACGAGAAAGGAGGAGGAGGAGAAGATAAGAATGAGAAAAATGAAGAAAATGGAAGAGGGAATTAGAGAAGATGAAGACGAGAAAGGAGGAGGAGGAGAAGAAGATAAGAATGAGAAAAATGAAGAAAATGGAAGAGGGAATTAGAGAAGATGAAGACGAGAAAGGAGGAGGAGGAGAAGAAGATAAGAATGAGAAAAACGAAGAAAATGGAAGAGGGAATTAGAGAAGATGAAGACGAGAAAGGAGGAGGAGGAGAAAATGAAGAAAATGGAAGAGGGAATTAGAGAAGATAAAGACGAGAAAGGAGGAGGAGGAGGAGGAGAAGAAGAGGGACGGAAGGTAGGTGGAAATGAAGACAAGGGCGAAGATGATGATGGGGAGAGGGAGAGGAGACAAACGGAGGAGTGGAAGAGACGAAGATAGAGTTGGGGGGGGGGGGGGGAGAAGAGGAAGTTGGGAGAGGAGAGGAAGAGGGAAAAGAGAAGCATAGATGATAAAGAGGAAGAGGAAAGGGAGAAGAAAAGATTGGGGGAAGAATGAAGATGTATGAACAGGAGGAGGAAGAAGAAAATGAAGATAAAAATGAGTAAGGAGGAGAACGAGTGGGTTAGAAAGATGGGGTTAGAGAAGACGGACATAAAGAGAAAGAGGAGGAGGAGGAGGAGGAGGAGGAGGAGGAGGAAGAAGAAGAGGAGGAGGAGGAGGAGGAGGAGGAGGAGGAGGAGGAGGAGGAGGAGGTGGAGGAGGTGGTGAGAAAAGGGATAAGAAGAGGGGGAAGTGGAGAAGAACAGAAAAGAGAAAAAAAAGAGTAAGAGGAACGAGAGAAGGATAAAGAGGCTGAGAAGGAACAAGAGGAAAGGAAGAACGGTTATAAAGAAGGGAGTGAAGATAAGGGAGAGGAGATAAATAGGAGGAAGATTAAGAACAAATCAAACGGTGACGGAACAGAGAAAATGAGAGAAGAGATAAGATTAAAGATAAGAAAAATAATGAAATAAAAAAATAAAATCACAAAAGAAGAAGCAAAGAAATAATGTACGTAGGTAAGGAAGGAGAAATTGTTTAACGAAGAGAAGGAATTGAGAGAATAAGTAAACAGTAAGAAGGGACACTGAAAGAATTGAAAGCTGGAGGTAAAGAATAGACAGAAGCTAGAATAAAAAAAGAAGAAAAAATAAGAAGAAAAAAACAAGAGATAGCAAGTGGGAAAGGTGTGTACGGGGGTGGGGGGGAGGGGGGGGAAAGAAAAGAAAAATGAAATAGAAGAAAAGAGGCAGTAAAAAATAAATAAAAAGAAAAAATGTTTGAAGATAAAGAAGCTAATCATTCCAACGCTCATAAAAACATGAATTGAGTTTTGAAAAGATGAAGTAAAAAAGAAAGATAAAAAGAAAGAAAGAAAGAAAATCAAAAACATACTTTTCAAAAGCTTACGTCATTCCATCGCCTTTTTTTTTTTTTTGCCTGTGGGCTTCGAAAAAAAATATATATAAAGGAAAACAGAAGAAATGTATTAGCTTGGCCCTTGGAGCATGCTGACCGGATGTAGAATTAATATGCTGTTCCTCGGAATGGGGGAAGGGGGAAGAGAGGGGGGAGGAGGGAGAGGGAGGGGAGGAGAGAGGGGAGGAGGGAGAGGGAGGAGAGAGAGGGAGGGGAGGAGGGAGAGGGAGGGGAAGAGAGAGGGGAGGAGAGAGGGGAGGAGGGAGAGGGAGGGGAGGAGAGAGGGGAGGAGGGAGAGGAGGAGGGAGAGGAAGGGGAGGAGGGAGAGGGAGGGGAGGAGAGAGAGGGGAGGAGGGAGAGGGAGGGGAGGAGAGAGGGGAGGAGGGAGAGGGAGGGGAGGAGAGAAGGAGGGGAGGAGAGGGAGGGGAAGAGAAAGAGGGGAGGAGGGAGAGGGAGGGGAAGAGAAGGAGGGGAGGAGGGAGAGGGAGGGGAGGAGAGAGGGGAGGAGGGAGAGTGAGGGGAAAGGGATCTGGATAGGGGGGAGGGGGTGTGAGAGGGTGGACAGCGGAGGGAGGGTGATAGAAAGGGAGGGTGACGAGGTAAAGCGAGAAAGGGGAGGTGGGGGGGAGGGAGCTCAGTATGAGGAGAGAGGTCGTAGTGGCGGGGGTGAGGGGTATGGGGGGAGGGGGAGGGGGAAAGTTTCGTAACGTGTCGAGATCAATAAAAAGAAAAATACCAAAAAAAAAGGAAAAGGAAAATGAAAGGCTGATGAAAATATTCTCTACCTTGTAAGGGCGGTTGACATTTCTCACGCTCATAACCGATGAAATTGTCAAGAGAAATGTGCAACGGATATTTGCCATTGTATTTTATTCCACGGAAGGAAATCAGGAAATCAGAATATGTTTTGGGGGAAATTTTCGGACTGGGGAGGAGGAGAGGGAGGGGAGGAGGAGGAAGAGAGGACGGGAGGAGGAGGAGGAGGAGGAGGAGGAGGAGGAGGAGGAGGAGGAGGAGGAGGAGGAGGAGGAGGAGGAGGAGGAGGCCTAGGGGGTAGAGGAGGAGAATGAGGAGGAGGAGGAGGAGGAGGAAGTGGAGGAGGAGGAGGAGGAGGAGGAGGAGATAGAGAGGACGGGAGGAGGAGGAGGAGGAGGAGAAGGGGGAGGTTGGAAGTCGAGAAAGAAGGTAGGTTGACTTATTTACACGTTAATCCCTTTTTGTTTAGTCGTGTACTCGGGAGCTAAACTAAGGGTGTAGATAAGGATGGGGGAAATATCAGCCCACATGACGATCATCATCATTCTGGTGTGATACGATATGATGATGATGATGATACATGACGATAAACGGGAAGGTATTAATAATCCTGTATCAGGCTGTAGTTCTGTATGTAAATTTAGGAAGGGAGATTCTTCTATTCTATGGAAATGTCTAGCATGTGTCAGTAGTTTTGACTTAGATGGCCATCAGCCACCTGGTGCGTCTTCTAGAAGTGACGTCATCAAAGATTCTAGCAGCTTGATCAGGAAACTTGCCATATTGTCTCAATTCGCTTAAAACTACCACCGTTTCCCACAATGCGACCTGCCCAACGTCAAAAGTTAAGGCTAAAGAGATTAGTAGTTTTCTAGGAATACTTGAAGAGACTAATTATCATTTTTTTTAATGATATTATATGGGTTTTATGATTGATCACCTTGTCAAAAGCGTAAGTTGTTTCCTACAGCACTTCTTGGTTAATTGGATGATAGTAAGGTTTCTTAGTATATTGACCGGGTAGAAGTTACAGACAGATTATTATGAAGCTTTTTAATTGGGTTCCCATGGGTCAGTTTATTAAATTTCAGCTGTGATCGAATTAGAGATTGATAACCCAGTGCGATCCGCCATAGAAATTAGATCTGCTTGGATATTTTCTTTTTCTTTCTTAATGTTTTGAAAGACTGGTATCTTATGAAACTGGATTTCAGAAAATACATCCCAGTTGCCTTTGATATTGTTCGCAGGTTGATGAAACGAAATGCAGATGATATATCATACAATTGAGAAGAGTGTTAAATGATTGTGTACCAGACTTCAAATCAGCTGAGGAACCTTGTATCATATCAAATAAAAGTGAAGATCTAGTACTAATAATAGCAGAGAAAAAGTCAGGTCGCTTTAAAGATACGAAAAGGTATTGTTATTAACCATTGAGACTCATTAATTGAGCCAGCAGTGTTTTACAACCATGTTACATACAATACTGCTATAAGAAACCCCTTTTAATGATTGAGATTAAAGGGAATATAACAAAAAAGGGAGATAAAGCAAGTGCTTTCCAATCGACAGAAAAGAAAAATCTGAAGAAATCTGAAAGCAAGAGGTACTTGTGATATAAAACTCTAATGATATTTAGGATATGAGTTGATAAAAGGTAGTTGAAAGAGTTATGAAACCCACTTTGTACTTGGGAGATTATGCTTTCAGTTGCACTCATGATCCCTTACAGACAGGAACCTTTTTAAGGAATCAGAATAGATAGCAGCGTTTCCTAACAAACTTAAGGGCATGATTATCATTATCTTTCATTGTGGGGTGGGGGGGGGGGTTGTGGGGTGGGGGGTTGGGGATGGGGGGGAGGGGATCTGGTGGGGGTGGATTTGGGGGGGATTTTGGGAGGGGTAGGGGTTTGGGGGACAAGGGACTGGTTTTGGTGGTGGTGAGGGGGTTGGGAGGGGGGAGGTGGTTTTTGGGATGTGGTGGTGGTGGAGGTGGCGGGGGAGGTGGTGGTGGTGGTGGTGGTGGTGGAGGGGGTTGTGGGGTGGTTGGGGTGGTGGTGGAGTGGGTGTGTGGTATGGTGGTGGGTTTGGGATTGGGGTGGGGGGGGGGGGGGGGGGGGGGGGGGGGGGGGGGGTGGTGTTTTCAGGGTGGGGTCGGGGGTTTAGGTTT
>NW_028234408.1:47565278-47572778 GCF_977035675.1 Penaeus japonicus | reverse complement strand
AGAGGAGGAGAGAGAGGGAGAGAGAGAGAGAGGAGAAGAGAGAGACGAGGAGAGAGAGAGAGAGAGAAAGGAGACGAGAGGGAGAGGAGAGAGAGAGAGGAGAGAAAGTGGAAGAGATGAGATAAAAAAGATATGAGATAGGAAAGAGAGAGAAAAGAGAGAGAGAGAATAGAAAAGAGAGAGGGGGGAAAGAGAAACGAGGGAGAGAGAGAGTGAGGAGAGGGCGAGGAAAGAGAGAGAGAGAGAGAGAGGAGGGAGAGGAGAGAGAGGGAGAGAGGAGAAGGGACGAGAGGAGAGAGACGAGAGGAGAGAGAGAGAGGCGAGGAGGGAGGAGAGCGAGAGAGTGGAGAAAGTAGAGAGAGAGAAAGTGAAGAGAGAGAAAAAAAGAGAAGAGATAGAGAAGAGAGAGAAAGAGAGAAAGCGAGAGAGAGAGAGGGGAAAAGAGGAGAGGAGAGAGAGGAAAGAGAGAGAGAGAAGATGAGAGAAGAGAGATGAGAGAGAGAGAGAGAGAGAGAGAGAGAGAGAGAGAGAGAGAGAGAGAGAGAGAGAATGAGAGAGAGAGAGAGAAAGAGACAGACAGACAAACAGAGACAGAGAAAAAAATAAGAGAGAGAGAGAGAGATAAAGAAAGAAAGAAAGAGAGACAGGCAGACAAACAGAGTAGAGGGTAGATACATAGAAAGAAAAATAGAAACGAGACAGAGAAAAAAAAAGAGAGAGAGAGAGAGAGAAAGAGAGAGAGAGAGAGAGAGAGAGAGAGAGAAACAGAGATAGAAAGAGAGAAACAGAGAGAGAGACAGAGAGCCCGTAGAAGATGAAAGAGAAATGACCTGAAATGACCTGAAATGACCTGAAATGACCTGACTTCCCGGTGAGAAAGTAGAAGAAAACGAGGGGCGGAAGCGTTCATTAGCTTGCATAATGAATAACGATGACGCTCAGCTGTTCAATATGGCCTCACCGGCACGCGATTCGCCAACATGTTCGGGAACTTGTGCAAATGTTTAGACAAGAATATTTGCAACATTTATATAAGAGTGTGATCAATGTGCGTACAGGAGGAAGGGGTGGAGGGGGGGGGGGGGGTCTGTGAAGTTTGGAACGAGAATGTCAACATGGCCTCAACAGCCCCCCCTCCCTCCCTCCCTCCCTCCCTCCCTCCCTCCCCCTCCCTCCGAAAAAAAGGAAAAAGAAGAAGAGAAGAAAAAAATTAAACGATATTTGCGCGGGTCTGTTAACTGTGTATCCACATAGAAGACGAATTTACACGTACGCCCGGAAAAGCGGATGGGGGGGGGGGGAGGCGGGAAAAGGGGGGAGGGTAAGGAGAGAAGAGGGGAAATGGTGGGGTGAGAGGAGGGGGGGAAAGCGGGGAGGGTAAGGAGAGAAGAGGGGAAATTTTGGGGTGAAGGGAGAAGAGGGGAGACATATATATATATATATATATATATATATATATATATATATATATATATATATATATATTTGTGAAGGGAGAATAATGGAAAAGGTAGAGAGTGAAGGGAGAAGAGGGAAAAGGGTGGGGGTGAGGGGAGAAGAGGGGGAAGGGTTTAGGGTGAGGGAAGAAGAGGGGAAAGGGTTGGGGTGAATGGAGAATAAGAGAAAAGGGAGAAGGGGGGAGACGGTGGAGGTGAAGAGAGAAGTGGGGAAAGGGTGGGATGAGAGGAGAAGAAGGGGATAAGAAAAAGGGTGTAAAGGGAGAAAGGGGGAGACGGTGGGGTGAAGGGAAAAGAGGGGAAAGGGAGGGGGTGAGGGGAGAAGAGAGGAAAGAGTGGGGATAAGGGGAGAAGAGGGGAAAGAGTGGGATGAGGGGAAGGGATGGAAGTGAGAAAAGAAGGGAAAGGGTGGGGGTGAGGGGAGAAGAGGGGAAAGTGAGGGTGATGGGAGAAGAGGGTTAGGTGGGGGAGAGGAGAGGAGAGGGGAAAGGGTGGGATGAGGGGAGAAGAGGGGAAAGTGAGGGTGATGGGAGAAGAGGGTTAGGTGGGGGAGAGGAAAGAAGAGGGGAAAAGGTGGGATGAGGGGAGAAGCGAAAGGGTGGAGGGTAAGGGTAGAAGAGTGGTGGTGAGGGGAGAAGAAGGGAAAGGGTGGGGTGAGGGGAGAAGAGGGGAAAGACGGGTGAAGGAAGAATAGTGAGAAGGATGGGGGTGAGGGAAGAAGACGGTGCAGAAGGAAAGATGCTTAAGTTGGTTTAAAAAAAAACGGAAGAGAGACTATAGGAGAGAAGGAGAGGGAGGAAGAAAGGGGAAGGAGAAGATAAGGAAAAGAGATATTGGAGAGGATGGAAGAGGGGGGGGGGGGGCAAAAGATGGGAAGTATGGGAGAAGAAGGGAAGGGAAGTGGGTTGGGGAGAGGAGATATGATAGAGGAGTTGACGATAAGGTGAGGAAGGGAGGGGAGGTAAGGGAAGGGTTAGGGGCCCCCACTTTGCAAACGTGTTGATAGGTGGGTTCTTGCTCAAACGGTTATGGGCGGCCTCTCTGTTCTGTATGTGTAAACAGAGAGAGAGAGAGAGAGAGAGAGAGAGAGAGAGAGAGAGGAGGAGGGGGAGGGGAGAGGAGAGAGAAGAGAGAGAGAAAGGAGAGAGAAACAGGATGTTGAGGACACACACAGAGACACTGGAGAAGAGACAAAGATGAAAGCGGAAAAATTAGAGGAAAGGAAAGAAGAAAATCTGAGAATGAAAAATCCTTATAGACGAAATGAACGTTTTGTAAAATGAATATCACTATGATTTTAGCTGAGATGTAAAGTATGCAAAATATGCGCCAGACCTCATAAACATTGAATGTAAACATTGTATAAGGGCAAGATAGCAAGAAATGTGGGACAGGGGGGAAAATATGATAGAATAGCGAATGACAGGGATGTCATTTTACTGTACGTTAGAATGGACGGGAAGGGAGTAAACTATGAGAGAGAGAGAGAGAGAGAGAGAGAGAGAGAGAGAGAGAGAGAGAGAGAGAGAGAGAGAGAGAGAGCACGAGAGGTGAGATGAGATAGAGAGAGAGTCAGGAGATGAGAGAGGTAGAGAGAGAGAGGAGAGAGAGAGAAGGAAGGGAAAGAGGACGAGGCGCCCAGAGAGAGGCTGAATGGAGAGACAGAGAGATGACAGGGAGAGCAGGAGGGGAGGACAAGAGGTGGAGCAGGGGAGAGAGAGAGAGGAGAGAAGAGGGAGAGGAGAGAGAAGGAGAGAGAGGGGAGAGAGAGATGGAGAGGAGAATCATTACGAGAGGGAGGAGTAGTGGAGGAAGAGGGAAGTAGGAGGGGACGAGAGGGGAGAGGACGAGACGGAGAGAGAGGAAGCAGAGGGTAGAAGAGGACGAGAGAGAGAGCGAGAAGAGAGAGAGCAGGGGAGAGAGGAGAGAGTGTGACGGGATGAGGGGAGAGAGGGGAGAGCGAGGAGAGGAGAGAGAGAGGAAAAGGAAGAGGAGAAAAGGGGGCAGGGAGTAAAGAGAGAGAGAGAGCAGAGGAGGATCAGAGAAGAGGAGAGAGAGTGAAAGAGAGGGGGGAGAGAGAAAGAAAAGGGACGGAAGAAAAAAAGAGACTGAGAGAGAGAGGAGAAGAGAGAGAGAGAGAGTTATAAAGAGAGAGAGAGATTATAGAGATAGAGAGAGAGGAGTGATAAAGAAAAGAAAGAAGAAGAAATAAGAATGAGCGGGAGGAGAGAGAGAGAGATGAGGAGGAGATGGAGAAATGAGTGAGAGTGAGAGAGAGAGGAGGGGATAAGAGGACGGAGGAGAGGGCGAGAAGCGATATGTGACTGAGGAGGGAGAGGAGAAGAGTAGGGAGAGAGAGAGAGAGAGAGAGAGAAAGAAAAAAATAAGATAAAGCAGGTAGAGAAGATAGATAGATAGATAGAAAGAGAGAGAGAAGAATGAGTGGAGAGACGAGGAGAAAGAAAGAAAAGAGAGAGAAAGCAGGAGGGAGAGAGGAGGGAGAGAAGAGGAGAAAGATCAGCAGGAGAGAAAGAGAAAGTGTGAATTTAGAGAGAGAGGAGAAAAGGAAAGAGAAGAGAGATAGAGATAATAGATAGATAAGATAGTGAGATAAGAGAAAGAGAGAGAGAAGAGAGAGAGGAGGAGAGATGAGTGAAGAGAGCAAGAGACCGAGAGAAAGAACGTGAAGAAAGAAAGTGAGATAGATAGATAGATAGATACATAGATAGAGAGAGTCAGAGAGGAGAAGAGAGGGAAGACGAGGGAGAGTGAGGAGAGTGGGAGAGAGAGTGAGAGAGACGAGAAAAAGAGATGAGAGAGACGGAAAAGAGTTGAAAGAGGAGAGAGGGAGATAGAGCGGAGTGATGAAGAGAGTAACGAGACGAGGGATGGAGAGGTGAGGATGTGAGGGAGAGAGAGAGAGGGACGGAGTGGTGAGAGAGAGAGGGAGAGGGAAGTGAGAGAGAGAGAGGAGAGAGCCGATAGAGAGATGTGAGGGAGAGGAGGGAGAAAGCTGATGATAGATAGAGAGCAGAGATAGATAGATGAGACGAGAGCGGGAGAGAGAGAGAGTGGGAGAGAGCGAGAGAGATAGAGAAGAAGAAGAGAGGAGGAGGAGAGAGAGGATACAGAGAGAGTACAGAGAGAGATGGAGGCATGATAGAGATAGGGCCGAGACAGAGAGCTAGCAGAGAGATGAAGAGAGAGAGAGAGAGAGAGAGAGAGAGAGAGAGAGAGAGAGAGAGAGAGAGAGAGAGAGAGAGAGAGAGAGAGAGAGAGAGAGAGAGAGAAAGGAGAATCATTATTACCATTGCAGAATCTTGGGTACGAACTGAAAATTGATATATCTTTAGAATAGAAAGATGTTGAAAGGAACTATGATAAGCCCTTGCGACTGATGGGGTAAAGTCCATGTCAAGTTGATTCCCTTCAATTTGTTGCAGCGGGAATTGTACATTTTTATGTAGACACACACACACGCACGTACACGCACACAAGCTCACGCTCACAGCACCACACGGCTCACACGCACATCGATGCAAGCACGCACCCGCACTCACGAAACACGCACCACGCACACACGCACCGCATCACCGCACACGCCACTGCACAACGCACACGCACGCGCACACGCACACGTTATGCTACATCGCACACGCACACGATCTCAGAGCATCGCCATAGCACGCCCATCCATAAGAGAGAGAATCGAGCGGAGCAGAGAGGATATCTAGAGCGCACACGCGAGCGAGCGGAGACCACGCACAAGAGCACACGAGACACGAGACACGCACACGCGCTCACACAGACGCTCTCTCTCTCTCTCTCTCTCTATCTCTCTCTCTCCCTCTCTCTCTCTCTCTCTCTCTCTCTCTTCTCTCTCTCTCGAGCTCTCTCTCTCGTCGACTCGAGAAGATCTCTATATGTATATATAATATATTTATATATATATATATATATATATTATATATAATATATCTGTGTTGTGTGCTCGCTTTGTTGTGTGTGTGTGGTCGTAGTGTAAGTGTGTGTGTGATGTGTGTATGTGTGTGTCGTGTACTGTTTTTATATAGATATATATATATATATATATTAACTATATTATATATATATATATATATAATATGTATGGGTATGTATCTGTGTGTGTGTCGTTGCGTGTGTGTGTGTGCTCGTATGGTATGTATGTATTGCTATATATACCAAACACACACACACACCACACACACCAATACACATTTATATATATTATATATATATATGTATGTATATGTTATTATATATTTATATTAAATTTATATATATTTATATATCTATATATATATACATATATATTAAGATATATGATATAGAAGTGTGTGTCGTGTTGTGTGTGTGTGTGTGTATGTACATTTGTATGTCTGTGTGTTTAGTATAGTATTTTATACTATATATATAAACCTATATTTTGTATATTACTTTCTTTAATATATATATATTCAATATATTATATATATATAAATATATATATAATATATATATATACACATATCAAATATACATCCCTATATATATATATATATGATATATAGATATATTTATATATATATATATATATATATATACTTACAATATATCATTTATGTATATCGATATATATATATATATATAAATATATATATATATATATATATTATATATATAATATATATATATGTGTGTGTGTCGTGTGTGTGTGTGTGTGTGTGTGTGTATAAGATATTATTTATACATATATATATATATATATATATATTATTTTATATCTATATAATATATCTATAATATATATTATATAATATATATATATTATATATACAGTATATATATATATATATATTCATATATATTATTATATAATATATATATATATATTATATACATATATATATATATACATTATATATATATATACATGTATATATAATATATATTTTATATATATATATATATTCATATATATATATATATATATATATATATATATATATATATATATATACATTTATATATTTATATGTATTATTAATATATATTATATATATATATATATATATTTATATATATATTAATATATATATATATATACACATATATTTATATATATAATATATATATATATATATATTATATATATATATATTCTTATATTTACATATATATGTACACATAACATACATAATACATATATACATATATACATATATACACTTTACACACAACACACACACACACACACACACACAAACCCAACACACACAAACACACACACACACACACACACACACACATATATATACTATATATATATATATATATATATATATATATATATATATATATATATATATATATATATATAAACGAAGGCAGACGACGTTGAAGAATTTGAAAACAAAAGGAGAAGAGAGGAAAGAGGAGGAGAGAGGCAAGGCTTAATTAATCCTCTATGACTTTTCTGTTTCCCATTCCTTGCACCTTCCCTTCCCCCCAGCTTTCTTGTTTTATATTTCTATTTCTTATTGATTTTTCTGTTATACTCGACTTCTTTTCCTCTCTCTCTCTCTCTCTCTCTCTCTCTCTCTCTCTCTCTCTCTCTCTCTCTCTCTCTCTCTCTCTCTCTCTCTCTCTCTCTCTCGCCTACTCCCTTTCTCTATCTCTCTCTTCTGTATCTCTGTCTCTATCTTCTCTCTCTCTCTCTCCTCTCTTTCTCTCGTCTCTCTCTTCTCGTCTCTCTCTCTCTCTGTCTCTTGTCTCTCTTTCTGTATCTCTCGTTAATTCTTATATCCTCTCCCCCCCTTCTCTCTCTCTCTTCTCTCTCTCTCTCTCTCTCTCTCTCTCTGTGTATCTCTCTCTTCTCTGTATCTCTCTTCTCTCTGTTTTTATTTTACTCTCTCTCTCTCTGTCTCTCTCTCTCTCTTTCTTTCTTAACTCTCTCTCTCTCTCTCTCTCTCTCTCTTTCTCTCTCTCTCTCTCTCTCTCTCTCTCTGTATTTCTCTCTCTCTCTCTCTCTGTATCTCTCTCT
>NW_028234408.1:47552778-47555278 GCF_977035675.1 Penaeus japonicus | reverse complement strand
ATCCCCCTTCCACCTCCTTCATCCCCCTTCCACTTCCTCCACCTACCCCACCTTCCCTCTCCCTCCACCTCCTCCCCCTTTCCCCCTCCTCCCCCCTACCCCACTCGATAGGCTCGCACCAACACCCCCATTGTATACACACATCTCATTTACCAACCAGTGGCTTTCAATTAATTTATACATTTGGTGCCACACGTTCAGGATGTCGATGATACTTGGCTGGGGGGGCGGGGGAGGGGGTGGGGGTGAAAGGGGGTAGGGGGAGGGAGGAGGCAGGAGGGGAGATGATGATGGAGATGGGAGGGAGGGAGGAAGGGAGGGAGGGAGGGAGGGAGGGAGGGAGGGAGGGAGGGAGGGAGGGAGGGAGGGAGGGAGGGAGGGGGATAGGAAAGATAGGAAGGAAGGAAGGAGGGGAATGGAAAGTGTGGGAGAAGGAGGGAAAGGTAAGGAAAGGAGCGAGGAGGAAGGGATGGAGGAGGGAAGGAAGGAAGTTGAAGGAGGGGTAGGGAGGGAAGAAGGGAAGGGGGGAGGGAAAGGAGAAATAGGGAGGGGAGGAGGAGTTGAAGGACGGTACGGAGGGAGGAGGGGAAGGAGGGAAGAGAAAGGGGGAAGTACAGAGAGAAGAGAAAAAGGGAGGGACAGAGGGAGAAAAGAAGAGGGAAGGAGTTGAAGGACGGTACGGTGAGAGAGAAAGAGAGAGAGAACATAAGGAGGGAGAGAGAGAGAGAGAGAACATAAGGAAGGAGAGAGAGAGAGAGAGAGAGAGAGAGAGAGAGAGAGAGAGAGAGAGAGAGAGAGAGAGAGAGAGAGAGAGAGAGAGAGAGAGAGAGAGAGAAGAAGGGAAGGAGAGAGAGAGAGAGAGAACATAAGGAAGGAGAGAGAGAGAGAGAGAACATAAAGAAGGAGAGAGAGAGAGAGAGAGAGAGAGAGAGAGAGAGAGAGAGAGAGAGAGAGAGAGAGAGAGAGAGAGAGAGAGAGAGAGAGAGAGAGAGAGAGAGAGAGAAGGAGGGAGGAAGTGAAGTTTCTCGGCCGATTATTTAGAGTGAGGAGTAAATAGCGAGAGGAGTACTTTAGAGCTACTCGTGAGACTCTTGTTGCTCGATGTTGCAAGTCTTTAGTGTTTCGAGACTTTTTTTCCTCTCCTTTTCGTCTCCTCTTTTGATTTCAGTCTTTCTCGTGTGAAGACTCGCGCCTGAAGAGCATAAGAGGCACTGTTGATATTTCTATTAATTTTCTTTATATTTCTGTTAATCTTCTTGTATTTCTTACCTACTCTTTGTTCTTATTGCTATTATTACTATTATTATCTATCTCCTCAGTTCCTTGCTATTATCATCTATCTCCTTAGTTTCTTTCTATTATCATCTATCTCCTTAGTTCTTTACTATTATTATCTATCTCCTATCTACTATTATCATCTATCTCCTTAATTCCTTACTATTATTATCTATCTCCTTAGTTTCTTACTATTATCATCTATCTCCTTACTTCCTTACTATTATTATCTATCTCCTATCTACTATTACTATCTATCTCCTTAGTTCCTCGAAGTGTTGCGTTATTTATTGCATACAAGGATATACCATTATGATTTTTTTAAATCATTTCTAGAATACTAGCAGTTTGTAGTACTTGTTTTTTTGTTTTTTTTATCTCATTTTCTCACCTGTTGTTTTTTACTTCTAAGTTTCTCCTGTTATCTACTTCTCTTCTCTCGCTTTCTTTGCTGTTATTTTGTTTCTAGTTCTCTAAGGTTTATTAGTGTTGTAATTATTTATCCTTATTTTTATTGTTGTTGTTATTATTATGATCATTATTATTGTTATTTCCATTAATATCATATGTTTTGTTATGATATTACTATCATTATCTTCATTGTTATTATTGTTATTATTATTGTTATTGATATCAATATTATCAATATATCATTGTTACTTTTGGTGTTGTTTTTCTTATCATTATTGTTATCATTCTTCTTCTTCTTATTATTATTATTATTATTATTATTACTATTATTAAATCTATTTTATCATCATCATCACCTTCACCATCAGCAGCAGCAACATTATCATTATCAGCATCATCATCAGCATCATCAGCATCATCATCACATTATCCTCATCATCATAATCATCACCATCATCATCATCATTATCATTATCACAGTCTTTATTGTTATTGATCTAATAATGGTAATAATTATTATTATCAGTTACGATTACGATTATTATTATCTATATTATTATTATCATTATTATTAATATTACTATTATTATTATTATTGTCATTTTTGTTATTGTTGATATTATCACTATAGTTATTATTATTATTGTTTTTGCTAGTGTTATCATTAGAACTCCTTTCACTATTACCACAATCATTATTTTGTTATTATTATTATCATTATTGCTGTTTTTACCATTACTATCATTATTATCAATATTATTATCATTATTATTAACACCATCAATATCACTATAAACATCATTAATATTGTTAT
>NW_028234408.1:47537778-47542778 GCF_977035675.1 Penaeus japonicus | reverse complement strand
GCAAAAACAAAATGTTGTTATTCATTTACTATTTCATTTTTTAACTTTTTTGTTTCGCTTTTTTTCGATTTTTTTTTTTTTCTTGGGTTGTCGGGTTTTGAGAGTGTGGGTAGATCAGGGACGGGGGTGGGGGTGGGGGTGGGGGGGGGTTAGTTTGAGAGAAGGGGGGAGGGAAAACTAGGGTAGGGTAGTGGTCGGGTAGGAGGGAAGAGGGAAGGGGGGAGGGAAGGGAAGGGAAGGAAAGGGAAAGGGAAGGGGAACGTGGGAAGTGAGCAAGAGAGAGAGAGAGAGAGAGAGAGAGAGAGAGAGAGAGAGAGAGAGAGAGAGAGAGAGAGAGAGAGAGAGAGAGAGAGAGAGAGAGAGAGAGAGAGAGAGAGAGAGAGAGAGAGAGAAATAAAGAGAGAGAGAGAGAAAGAAAGAAAAAAATAGAGAAAAATGGTAGGAGTGGGGGAGGGGAAGGGGGGGGGGGCTGGTGTTGGGAATCTGAATTAAAGAAAATTCAAATCGAGTCACGCACTCATTCTGCACTCTCCGCGTTTTCGGAAATCTTTCAGATACTTTGTAAATGGCCTGATGTTGAATTTCAGATTTTTGTTCGCCAATCTGTCTCGCGGAGAATATATGGATGAAGGTCTCTCAACTCTCAATACCCATCCAAACGCCATTTTTCCTTCGCGAATTTATCTATCGCAACCCCACCTCCCACCCTTCCTCCTCCTCCCCCTCGCCCTACAGATACACATACACACATACACACACACTCTCTCTCTCTCTCTCTCTCTCTCTCTCTCTCTCTCTGTCTCTCTCTCTCCTTTCTTTTCCCTTTTTTTCCCGCCGAAATTCTCTGTTCTGCCAGACAATGGAATCCTTTTTTCCACCTTTTTTGTTCACGCGCATTCGCTAAAAAAAGGAAGAAAAAAGATGAAAAAAGATAAAAATAGGGAGAGGGAGGGGGAAGAGGGTAGGGAGTGTGTGGGAGAGGAAGAACAGGAGAGGGGGAGGAGAGAGAGAGAGAGAGAGAGGAAGGGAGCAGAGAGGGAGGAAGAGGGGAAGGAGGAGGAGAGAAAGAGGATAGGAGGAGAGACAGACAGACAGACAGAGAGAGAGAGAGAGAGAGAGAGAGAGAGAGAGAGAGAGAGAGAGAGGGGAGAGAGAGAGAGAGAGAGAGAGAGAGAGAGAGAGAGAGAGAGAGAGAGGAGAGAGGAGGAGGAGAGAGAGAGAGAGAGAGAGAGAGAGAGAGAGAGAGAGAGAGAAAGAGAGAGAGAGAGAAAGGAAGGAAGGGAAGAATGGGGAAGGAGAAGTAGGAGAAGTAGGAGGGATAGAGAGGAAGGGAGGGGAGTGGCGGGGGAGAGAGAGAGAGAGAGAGAGAGAGAGAGAGAGAGAGAGAGAGAGAGAGAGAGAGAGAGAGAGAGGGAGGAGTAAGAAAAAAAAGAAAAAAAAAAAAAAGGATTTAAAGAATAGAAGTGTAATCCAGATTCCCGAAGCTTAGGAGGTAATGCCATCGTCACTACGCACGGAAACCCAACCATCTTTTTCTCTCTCGCTCATTCTACTCTTTTTCTCTAAACAATTAGGAGGTCCTGGGATTAATTCGTGTAAGTGCGACCCATTCAGAAACGCCGCATGAAGGTCCATTTCTAAATCTGGGAGGACCGATGTACAATTTTTCTCCATTTTTTTTTTCTCTTTTCTTCATTTTTTTTTTTTTTTATGTCTTTTTCTTTTTTTCTTTTTTTTCAAATTCAGGAAGGAGGAGGGTAGGGGGATGGGGGGATGGGTGGTGGGGGGGTAGGGGAGTGAGGGGACATGCATGGGTGTTGTTGCTATGTTTTTATTTTCCTTTTCTGTTTCAAGGGAAGGAAGGGGGGGGGGGAACGGTCGTTTTTTAGTTATTGGTTACTGGTCGAAAGGAGGAGGTAGGGAGGGAGGGAGGGAGGGAGGGAGGGAAGGGGGGGACAGGGATGATGATGATTATCTTTTTCTTTCTTTCTTTATCTTATTATGTTTTACTGATTTGATTTTACATTTCCCTTTATTTTTGTTTTTGTATTTTGGTCGTTTTTTTTAAATCAGATTTGTCTTTATATACTTTTTTTCTCATATTCTTTTGTCTCAAGGAAGTGCATTGGAAAATAAAATAGAAGAAGAGAGAGAGAGTGAAAGAGAGTTAAAAGAGCTACAGAAAGAGAGAGAGGGAGAGAGAGAGAGAGAGAGAGAGAGAGAGAGAGAGAGACTCTGAGAGAGAAAGAGAGAGAAAGAGAAAGAGAAAGAAAGAGAGAGAGAGAAAGAGAGAAAGAAAAAAAGAGAAAGAGAAAGAAAGAGAGAGAGAGAGAGACTATGAGAGAGAGAAAGAGAGAATTAAAAGAGCTTAAAGAAAAACGATTATAATGCGAGCGAAAGAGAAACAAAAGAAAGCCAGCGCTAGCCAGAGAGAGAGAGAAAAGGAGAACAAACCAAAGAGGGGAAAAAAAAAAGAGCAATGAAATGAGAGAAAGAGAACATGAGAGAAAGAGAACATAAGAGAAAGAGAGAACGAGTAGGGGGACGTCTGGGTTTGTTCTCCTCTCGTGCGTGAAATGTAACAGCCAGGAATTGCATATATAGATGTAGGCAGTTTCTGTATTTTAAGAGTTCATCAACATGCAAACGCCCACCATACTAACAATGCAACGGCTCCGTCACCCTCGCATCGCCATCTGCAACAGCACTTGCAACAAAGTAGTACATCGTCGTCCTCATCATTTTCATTATTTTGATGTTGCATCGTGAGGTCGATATTATTTTCATCATTCCAACTTCTTCAGTCATTGTTATTGCGTTGTTATTGTTATTCATTGTTATTCAACTTTGTCATTCATTGTTATTTTTCTCGTTGTTATTGCGTCATTGTTATTCATTGTTATTCAACTTCGTCATTCATTGTTATTCTTCTCGTTGTTATTGTGTCATTGTTATTCATTGTTATTCAACTTCGTCATTCATTGTTATTCTTCTCGTTGTTATTGTGTCATTGTTATTCATTGTTATTCAACTTCGCCATTTATTGTTATTCTTCTCGTTGTTATTGCGTCACGCGAATCACCTTAATCGTTGTTTAAGTGTGGTGATCATCACAAATGCACTATCATCACTAATATATCTAGTTATAATCACCGCACTATAGAGTAACGCAAAAACATTTTATTATTGTTGTTATTATTGTTATTGTTATTGTTATTATCATTGTTATTTCATTGTGACTAACAATTAAATTATGACGAGACAATCTCATAGTTACATTAGGTTTGCCATACGTTACTATTACTTTTATATATGTATGTATATATATATATATATATATATATATATATATATATTATATATATATATTTATATGTATATATATTATTATATATATATATATATATATATATATATATATATATATTATATATATATTATATATGTGTGTGTGTGTGTGTGTGTGTGTGTGTGTGTGTGTGTGTGTGTGTGTGTGTGTATGTATGTATGTATGTATATATATATATATATAATATATATATATATATAATATATATATATTATATATATATATGATATGATAGATGTAGATGTGTGTGTGTGTAGATAGATACATTTACACACACACACACACACACACACACCTTAAGGTTAATATAGACTACTATTACTACCATCTTCATTATCACTAACCCATATAGATATAACAATGGAATCAAAGAAATATTTAGCTGTAATTACAAATGCTATCATAAAAGTGAGTGATTTGTTAGCCAATACAGTGTTGTATTTTTATGATATTATGTGATAATAAATAATAAGAAATATTTATAAAGAAATAGATTTATCAAAAGTAAAAATTTATAATGCATTAAATATGACTAAGATCTCTATCATGAGAGATATATTTGCTTTAATACCATTACCATCGGGACACAGCCGTCACCATCAAAGTTTATCACCATCAAAATTCATCACAATTAGAGTTCATCACCATAAAAACTGCATCAATGATCGCCCCAATCAAAAGTCATCGCCACCAAATTCAGATCAAAATTCAAAATCAGATTCAAATTCAAGATAAGATTCAAAATCAGTTACCACCAGATTTCATCACCATTAAAACTAGTCACCATCTTAGTCAGTTACCATCAAAGTCAACGAGCCTCAAAATCCAAATCAATCACCATCAAAGCCAGTCACCATCAAAACCAATCACCATCAAAGTCAAGTCATCCAATCTCCATCAAAGCCATCCACCTTCAAAATTAGTCACCATCACCATCGAAGCTAGCGCGACCCTCAAAGCCAATCACCCTCAAAGCCAGTCACCATCAAAGCCAGTCACCATCAAAGCCAATCACCACCAAAGCCAATCACCACCAAAGCCAATCACCATCAAAACCAGTCACCACCAAAGCCAATCACCCTCAAAGCCAGTCACCATCGAAGCCAATCACCACCAAAGCCAATCACCCTCAAAACCAGTCACCACCAAAGCCAATCACCCTCAAAGCCAGTCACCATCGAAGCCAATCACCATCAAAACCAATCACCAGCAAAGCCAATCACCATCAAAGCCAATCACCACCAAAGCCAATCACCCTCAAAACCAATCACCATCAAAGCCAATCACCATCAAAGCCAATCACCATCAAAGCCAATCACCACCAAAGCCAATCACCATCAAAGCCAGTCACCATCAAAGCCAATCACCATCAAAGCCAATCACCATCAAAGCCAATCACCATCAAAGCCAATCACCATCAAAGCCAATCACCATCAAAGCCAGTCACCATCAAAGCCAATCACCATCAAAGCCAATCACCATCAAAGCCAATCACCACCAAAGCCAATCACCCTCAAAGCCAATCCCCACCAAAGCCAATCACCATCAAAGCCAATCACCATCAAATCCAATCACCACCAAAGCCAATCACCACCAAAGCCAATCACCATCAAAGCCAATCACCACCAAAGCCAATCACCCTCAAAACCAA
>NW_028234408.1:47521577-47527678 GCF_977035675.1 Penaeus japonicus | reverse complement strand
AAAAAAAAAAGGGCGATGGATGACGAACGCTTTTGAAAATTATGTTTTTGATTTTCTTGTCTTCTTCTTTTTTATATCTTTCTTTTTTAAAGCATCTTTTCAAAACTCAATCCATGTTTTTATGAGCGTTGGATGAGAGCTTCTTAAACTCAAACATTTTTTTCTTTTATTAGTTTTTTTTTTTGCCTCTTATCTCTATTTCTTTTATCTTTCTCGCACACCCCCCCCCCCCCCCACCCCCGTACACAAAACATTCCCACTTGCTAACTCTTGTTTTTTCTTCTTATTTTTTCTTTCTTTTTTTATCTAGGCTTCTGTCTAATCTTTACCTCCAGCTTTCAATTCTTTTTCAGTGTCCCTTCTTATGTTTACTTATTCTCTCAATTCCTTCTCTCGTTAAACAATTTCTCCTTCCATACCTACGTACATTATTTCTTTCCTTCTTCTTTTGTGTTTTTACTTTTTCATTTCCAAATATTTTTTCTTAATCTTAATCTTATCTCTTCACCTCGTTCCCTCATTTTTCTCTGTTTCCTTCCGTCACCCGTTTGAGTTGTTCTTAATCTTTCCTCCCCTATTAACTCTTCTCTTTTTCTCCCTTATCCTCACTTCCTTCTTTATAACCGTTCTTCCTTTCCTCTTGTTCCTTCTCAGCCTCTTTTAATCCTCTCTGTTCCTCTTACTCTTTTTTTTTCTCTTTTCTGTCTTCTCGCACTCCCCCTCTTCTTATCCCTTTTCTCACCACCACCTCCTCCTCCCTCCTCCCCCTCTCCCCCCCCCTCCTCCTTCCCCCCTCCTCTTTCTCTTAATTTCCGTCTTTATCTAAGAAGCCCATCTTTTCATCCCACTCGTTCTCCTCCTTACTCATTTTATCTTCATTTTTCCTTCTTCCTCCTCCTTTTCATACATCTTTATTCTTCCCCCAATCTTTTCTTCTCCCTTTCCTCTTCCTCTTTATCATCTATGCTTCTCTTTTCCCTCTTCCTCTCCTCTCCCAACTTCCTCTTCTCCACCCCCCCCCCCCCACTCTATCTTCGTCTCTTCCACTCCTCCGTTTGTCTCCTCTCCCTCTCCCCATCATCATCTTCGCCCTTGTTTTCATTTCCTCCTACCTTCCGATCCCTCTTCTTCTTCTTCTCCTCCTCCTCCTTTCTCGTCTTCATCTTCTCTAATTCCCTCTTCCATTTTCTTCATTTTCTCCTCCTCCTCCTTTCTCGTCTTCATCATCTCTAATTCCCTCTTCCATTTTCTTCATTTTTCTCATTCTTATCTTCTTCTCCTCCTCCTTTCTCGTCTTCATCTTCTCTAATTCCCTCTTCTGCATTTTCTTCATTTTTCTCATTCTTATCTTCTTCTCCTCCTCCTTTCTCGTCTTCATCTTCTCTAATTCCCTCTTCCATTTTCTTCATTTTTCTCATTCTTATCTTCTTCTCCTCCTCCTCCTTTCTCGTCTTCATCTTCTCTAATTCCCTCTTCCATTTTCTTCGTTTTTCTCATTCTTATCTTCTTCTCCTCCTCCTCCTTTCTCGTCTTCATCTTCTCTAATTCCCTCTTCATTTTCTGCGTTTTTCTCATTCTTATCTTCTTCTCCTCCCTCCTTCCTCCTTTCTCGTCTTCATCTTCTCTATTCCCTCTTCCATTTTCTTCGTTTTTCTCATTTTTTATCTTCTCCTCCCCCCTCCTTCTTTCTCGTCTTCATCTTCTCTAATTCCCTCTTGCCAATTCTTCATTTTTCTCATTCTTATAATCTTCACGCCCTCCCCTATACCCTCCCCCCTTTTTCTAAACCCTGTCCATTCACTGTACGAAGTTAATCCGGACAAAATCCACTTAAATCAAAAACTTTTCAATCGAGTCACCGGTACATATAGCTTCAACAACAAAATTGCAATTGAGGTTTGGTTTCCTCTTATCATCATTATTGTCTGTCATATCATCATTTATTGAGTATATCTATTACCGGCAGTACTCATATTATGATCCATTTCTTATTGTTATTAACATCATGACTAGAATTATCATATCATTATGCTATCATAATTATATCTTGATCAATCATTACTATCATCACTAGAATTACCTTATGATCACTTGGACAGCTAACAGCTTATTAATCTACATAGTATGAAATACATATAAACATAACATACACGCACAACGCCCCCGCTTGTGTAATGTGTTTGTGTTTTGTGTGTGTGTTTTGTGTATGTGTTGTTGTGTGTGTGTGTGTGTGTGTGTGTGTGTGTTCTGAATTGTGTGTGTCAGAGAGTGTTCGTGTGCGTGGTGTGTGTGTGTGTGTGTGCAAGTAATATATGATTGCCCTTCATTTATACGGAGAGCATCATCACTTTTATTCAACTTCTCATCTTTCAGTACAGTGCAGGACAACGTGCCGTCGCATCAGAATCCTTTTGTAAACAAAAATAGCAAAAAAAACCAAAAGGGTAAAAATCAAAAACATTAAATAAATCCCCCTATCCCCCTCCCCCTCCAACCCCCTCCACCCCCCCCCCCCCCCCCCCAAGAGTCAATCAACCCTACTCAGATCTATATCTAATACCCCAACTCTCACAAAAGAAACACATCCAAATTAAAAAAAAAAAAAAAAAAAAAAAAAAAAAAAAAAAAAAAAAAGAGAAGAGAGAAAGAGAAGAAAAAAAAAAATAAATATAAATGGAAAAAGAGCCCACAAGACAACGATTGAGAATCAAGAAGATATATTGATGCAACATGACAAAGGCGGGCCTCCGTCACAGCCTCGTCTCCTGCCACAAAGACAAGTAAGACCACCTTTTATAGCTTGCCTTCCACAGCTGTAGCCAGATGCCTGAGATGGAATACGATGAAATTGCAGGATTGCAGGTGTGCGCGTCGCTGTCTTGCCGCAGCGACTCGACTAATGGTCGCTTATCACCGAAAACACATACACAGACATATACATATATTTAATATATATATTATATATATATATATATCTATAAATATATATATATATATAATTATATACATATATATGTATAAACATATTTATTTATATATAGTATTATATAATATATATATCTATATATAAAATATAATATATATATATATATATGTATGTGTGTGTATATGTGTATATGTACTATAAATATATTGTCTATGTGAATATTTGTATATGTGGTAATAATTATGGTATAAGTATATGTACTTTTAAAAAAATAATAAACACAGGGACATTATAATTCACGTGCAAGTGTGTTGCACGCGTGGACGCTGATGTGTATGGGATGCTGTATGCATGCAAACGGGCGTAGGACAAAAAAACCGCTTAGAATATGTGCAAATTGCTTATTTGTATATAAAGGCGTCTACGCTGTACATTCTGCAATTATATAGTAACGAATATAAGGTGCGGAGAGCGGGCATGGGAAGCGGCGCATAAACCATGCAAACATGCATTGTTGCTAGGCCCTGCACGTATATAAACAAATGCCATTTCCTCTACATGAGTAGAACCTGAAGGACGTGAGATAGATTCGGTGGTTACAAAGATCTCCTAATAACATGCGAGACTAACTCAAAAGTGTTATGGAGATTAATGGTACCCTCCGGAACTAAAACTACGTTAAAAACTAACTCTTTCTTCTACTCTACTTCCCCCCCACCGTGGACAATGCCGACTGAGGGGGTACCAGGGCCACACACCTCTTAAGATATGATTTCCCAGTCAAGACAATGGCCCTCCATGTATCCCCGGAAGCGAAGGAGCCCCTGGTTAACGAGCGGCGATCAGATCGTGCTCCGAGCAGGGGGCGCTAAAGAATCACGGGAAGACCCGGCCCGTCCTAAAGGATGGATGAACATATGCACATAAAAATGTAAGGACCCTAAGAACAGAATCTGGATCTTCTGACAAACTGCTTGAGGAACTTTTCATTTATTACAATGGGTCATAGTGTAGGACTTTCAGAGTCAGGAGACTAGGCGAAGTGCAGAAATTACTAATGATGGGCACTTATTATACAACTGGCGAGGTAAACCCATGGATAGCAAACAAGAATCAGGAGTAGTTTTCTAGTTCCACAAGCGACTTGAAAAAATGTTAGGGAATACTATAGTGTTAGCGAAAGAGTAGTTTTCTGTAATACTGAAACTAAACAACAGATATAGCCTAAAAATTATCCAAGTGTATGGCTCCTACCACAGTCATAGTGATGAGGAGATAGAAGCTTCTATGAAGAGTCAAGCACTACCGATAAGCAAAACCCATTTAACCGTTAATAAGGGGGTGTATTTAAATGCCCATGATAGGGAATAAGGAAGAAGGAGAAATATCGGTTGGGAAACATGAATAGCACCAGAAAATGAGAGAGCAAAGATTGATAGAATTAGCCGAATCTCGATCCCTTAAAATTATGAAATATAATCCTTCGAAAAGAGAACTCGGGAGGAAATGGACATGGAAATCACCATCCGGCATTAAAAACGAAAATTGACTCAATAATCACCAATATGCGTGGACATCGTACAAGACGTAACCGTTATCCAATAAAGTAAATGTCGGTAGCGACCATAGACTGGTCATGAGTAGAGTTAGGTTTACAGCTAAGAAGGGGGAAAGAAACAAGCTCATACTAAAGCTCTCGCTAATCTAACCAACTCTTGCAAGATTAGGTGCGACGTGAAAGTTCGATAGGGATTATCAAAACATGATGCCGACACAAATACTCACTCTCGAAGAAGAACTTGACCATAGACAACAAAAGAACGACCAATTCCGTGAGACATTAAATGGAAGCTGGCACTTGAAATAGGGTAAAGACGAAAAAAAATGTCCAGTAAGCTTTCGGTAGAAGACGACAAGAGCCATTATGAAAACAACGTAGGGAAATGAAAATAACATCAATCAGAGACCAGCATAAATCAACAGAGGCTACTAAACGATAAACAAGAAGAAAGAGGATGTACGCAAATTTGTTAACATCGAAAAATAAACGAAGCGTCTGCTTGCCGGCACCAGCCTTAAGGCAACAAAGAGGAGGCTCGGAATAGGGAAAAAACCCAATGTATGTCAGTAAAAGAAACCCAACGGAGAGGCGAACATACAATAAAAATGAATTATCAAAGTAAAAAAGACTTCTATCGCATCTTATAACACTCAAACACCAACCACATACGGAGACAAACGCAACAATTGGAGATGTTCCAAACATCACGGTAGATGAAGTAAATAGGTGCACTAAAAGCATGAAAGATGAGGAAAAACACCAGAAGAAGAGTAACCGGCATCAGTGTAGATCTTATTTAAGACGCAGGAGAGATTGCGGCAGTAAAGCTGCCAGTCCTTTATAACAGATGTCTAGACTCGGTAAAATTCCGAAGGCCTGGAAAAACGCAATAATAATTTTAATACACAAAAAGGGAGACACAAAAGACTTAAAGAATTACCAGACCTATAAGCCTCCTCTCAGTACATCTGAAAAACGTTCACAAAAAATCATCACAGCCCCGGTACACCGTACATTAGAATTTCAAAAACAAACCCAGGGAACAGGCGAGTTTTCCGCAGTGGATTCTCACTACAGACCATATCCACACACACTAGCTCAAATAAGGGATAAACAACGAACGAATATAGGAAAAGCCCCCTGTGTATGGCATTCGTATATTATGAAAAGGCATTTCGAACTCGGTACAGAATCTGCAGTACTGGATGCAATTCGTAAACAAGGAGTAGAAGATATTACTGCAGATTATTAAGGATATTATATAATGTACAGGCGAACCGTCAAAATCCCCCGCAGAAACCAATAAAAAACCAAAAAAAGGGAGTTAGGCAGGGCGACACCATCTCACTCACCGAAGCTATTTACAGCCTGCTTAAGGAAGTTAAACAAGAAAGTTAGACAGGGAAAGAGAGAGGGGATAAAATAGGGAATGAGCACTTAAGCAAACCTAAGAATTGCAGATGACATTGTTCTTTACGGTGAGTCACATAAATGAACTACAAACAATTACTAAGCGATTACATCTTAGGAAAGTCTGAATATTGGCCTAAAATGAACATGAAAAAGACTAAAGTCATTTCAACGTCGAACCCAGTTAAAAGGCAAATAACAAAT
>NW_028234408.1:47519775-47521477 GCF_977035675.1 Penaeus japonicus | reverse complement strand
TCTCCTCTTCCCCTTCTTTGGTTCCTCTCTCGTCTCCTCCCCCCCTTTTTCTGGTTCCTCCCTCCTCTCCCCCACCCCTCCACCCTTTCTCTGGTTCCTCTCTCGTCTCCTCCTCCCCCCCACCCTTTTCTCTGGGTTCTTCTCTCGTCTCCGTCCCCCGCTCCCCACCCTTTCTCTTCTACCCCTCTCTCGTCTCCTCCTCCCCACCTTTTCTCTTCTACCTCTTCGTCCTCCTCTCCCCCCACCCTTTCTCTGGCTTCGTCCTCTCCTCGTCTCCTCCTCCCCAAACCTATGGTTCCTCTTCGTTCTACCTTCCCCTTTTTTTTCTCGTTCTCCTCACTCTCCCCCACCCTCGACCCTTTCTCTGAGTCTCTCTCGTCCTCCTTCTCCCCTTCTCTGCTACCTCTTCCGTCTCCCTCCACCCCCCCACTCCCTTTCTCTGGATTCCTCTCCTCGTTCTTCTCCGACTTTCTCTCCTTCTCTCCAACATTTTTCTCGGTACTCTGCGTTCTCCTCATCCCCCCACCCTTTCTCTTGGTTCCTCTCTCGTTTCTCCTCCCCATCCCCAACCTTTATTTTTTTTTTCTTCTTTCTCTGCTACCTCTCTCGTTTCTCTCTCACTCCCCCCACCATTTCTCTGGTTCTCTCTCGTCTCCTCTCCCCTTCCTGCTACCTCACTTGTCTCTCCTCTCCCCCCACCCTTTCTTGGTTACCTCTCTCGTCTCTCCTCCCCAATACCTTTTCGATTGCTACCTCTCATCGTCTCTCATCCCCCCACCTTTCTATGGTTCCATCCTCTCGTCTTTCCTCCTCCCCTCCCTCTTCCCCCCCAACCCTCCACCCTTTTTTTTATCTTTTTTTTTTTTTCTCTTTTTTTTTTTTTTTTTCTCTGGTTCCTCTCTCGTCTCCTCCCCCCGCCCCCCCACCCTTTCTCTTCTACCTCCTTCGTCTCCTCACCCCCGCCCTTTCTCTGGTTCCTCTCTTGTCTCCTCCCCCCGCACCCCCACCCTTTCTCTGGTTCCTCCCTCGTCTCCTCCCCCCCGCACCCCCACCCTCTCTTTCTTCTGGTTTCCCTCTCTCGTCTCTCCTCTCCCCCCCGGCTCGCGCTGGTGCCACCCCCACCCTTTCTCTGGTTCCTCCCTCGTCTCCTCGCTCCCCTGGTCCGCACCCCCACCCGTTTCTCCCCCCACCCTTTCTCTGGCACCCTTTCTCTGGTTCCTCTCTCGTCTCCTCCCCCCCTTCTTTGGTTCCTCCTTCGTCTCCTCTCCCCCCCCCCCCGAGTCTTGTGTTCTCTTCGTTCTCCTCTCCCTTCTTTTCTTTCACTTTTTCCTTTATATAACCTCTCTTTTCTCTGGTTCCTCTCTCGTCTCCTCTCCCCTTCTTTGGTTCCTCTCTCGTCTCCTCCCCACCCTTTCTCTGGTTCCTCTCTCGTCTCCTCTCCCCCACCCTTTCTCTGCTACCTCCTTCGTCTCCTCCCCCCCCCCCACCCTTTCTCTGGTTCCTCCCTCGCCCCCCTCCCCTCCCCTTTTCTGCTACCTCCCTCTCCCCCCATCACTTCCCTAGCTCTCTTTCCTTTCTCTTTCCTTCCCCCTCTCTCTCCTTCCAACGCCATCCCTCCCTCATTCTCCCCTTCTTTTCTCTTATTCCTTCGATCCTTCCTTCCCCATCTACCTTTCTTTTCACCCTTTCTCCCCTCCCCCTG
>NW_028234408.1:47474775-47479775 GCF_977035675.1 Penaeus japonicus | reverse complement strand
AGGAGAAGAGGAGGTAGAAGAAAATACGAAGGAGAAGAGGAGGTAGAAGAAAATACGAAGGAGAAGAGGAATAAGACGAAAATACGAAGGAGAAGAGGAGGTAGAAGAAAACACGAAGGAGAAGAGGAATATGACGAAAATACGAAGGACTAGAGGAAGTAGGAGAAGAAAATACGAAGGAGAATATGTAGAAGAGGCAAATACGAAGAACAAGAGAAAGTAGAAAAGAAGACACGAAAGGCAGGAAGAAGTGGAAGAAGAAAATTCGAAGAACAAGAGGAAGAAGAAAATACGAAGAACATGAGGAAGTAGAAAACAAAATATGAAGGACAAGAGAAAGAAGAAAATATGAAGAACATGAGGAAGTAGAGAAGAAAACACGAAGGACAAGTGGAAGTAGAAGAAGGAAATACAAAGAACAAGAGGAAGAAGAAAATACGAAGAACATGAGGAAGTAGAAAAGAAAATACGAAGGACAAGAGAAAGTAGAAGAAGAAAATACGAGGAAGAAGACGAAGGACAAGAGGAAATGGAAGAAGAAAATACGAAGGACAAGACGAAGGACAAGAGAAAGTAGAAGAAAATAAGGAGAACAAGAGGAAGAAGAAAATACGAAGAACAAGACGAAGGACAAGAGAAAATGGAAGAAGAAATACGAAGGACAAGACGAAGGACAAGAGAAAGTAGAAGAAAATAAGAACAAGAGGAAGAAGAAATTACGAAGAACAATACGAAGGACAAGAGAAAGTAGAAGAAAATAAGGAGAACAAGAGGAAGAAGAAAATACGAAGAACAAGACGAAGGACAAGAGAAAATGGAAGAAGAAATACGAAGGACAAGACGAAGGACAAGAGAAAGTAGAAGAAAATAAGAACAAGAGGAAGAAGAAAATACGAAGAACAAGACGAAGGACAAGAGAAAGTAGAAGAAAATAAGGAGAACAAGAGGAAGAAGAAAATACGAAGAACAAGACGAAGGACAAGAGAAAGTAGAAGAAAATAAGGAGAACAAGAGGAAGAAGAAAATACGAAGAACAAGACGAAGGACAAGAGAAAATGGAAGAAGAAAATACGAAGGACAAGAGAAAGTAGAAGAAAATAAGAAGAACAAAGGGAAGAAGAAAATACGAAGAACAAGACGAAGGACAAGAGAAAGTAGAAGAAAATACGAAGAACAAGACGAAGGACAAGAGAAAATGGAAGAAGAAAATACGAAGGACAAGAGAAAGTAGAAGAAAATAAGAAGAACAAAGGGAAGAAGAAAATACGAAGAACAAGAGGAAAAAGAAAATTCAAAGAACAAGAGGAAGAAGAAATTAATAAGAAAAAGAGAAATACCTGAATATGTAAATATCATACCCGATAAACCAGGCATTATACTTGATGATAAACCCCGTTACCTCTTACTGCCACAATATTCATTTTTTATCACTTGATGATTTCAACAATAATAAAATTCCAGATTCGACTGACAATACAATTGCACCGAATGAAAGTATTATTACCACAGGAAGTTACATAGCATAAACTCCTCCCTCTCTCCCTCCCTCCCTCCCTTCGTCCTTCTATCTCCCTCCCTCCCTCCCTCCCTTCCTTCGTCCTTCTACTCTCCCTCCCTCCCTCCCTCCCTCCCTTCCTTCGCCCTTCTACTCTCCCTCCCTCCCTCCCTTCCTTCGTCCTTCTATCTCCCTCTCTCCCTCCTTCCCTCCCTCCCTCCCTTCGTCCTTCTATCTCCCTCCCTCCCTTCCTTCGTCCTTCTATCTCCCTCCCTCCCTCCCTTCCTTCGTCCTTCTATCTCCCTCCCTCCCTCCCTCCCTCACTCCCTTCGTCCCTCCCTCCCTCCCTTCGTCCTTCTATCCCCCTCCTTCCCTCCCTCCCTCCCTTCGTCCTTCTATCCCCCTCCTTCCTTCCCTCCCTCTCTCCCTTCGTCCTTCTATCTACCTCCTTCCCTCTCTCCCTCCCCCTCCCTCCCTCTTCCTCCTCTGATATATGATTGGCATAAATTCAACCATGAAAACATTATGCAATGCCGTGATTAAATGCAAATTCCGTTTCTGAATCAAACAATAACGATCTACCAACTTCCTGATATGGTAATTTCTATATTGTCGCAAATATCTAGGGGAAAAAAATCTTTGTGATGGAAGCGAGTAATGCAGTTAAAGCTTATAATTAATGTTAATTACTTCCAGTATCATATTTGAATAGGACTGTTTACATTAAAACTTCGTGATGAATCTATTATCACGCGGGAGGTAAAAATAAATGAATACATGCTTAATTTTCTCTTAATTTTAGTATCTGCAGATGGTGCTAGTCATTAGATATATTAAAATGATGAGGAGAGAGAAAAAAAACAATCTAGAAAAAAAGAGTCCTTTCGTACAATAGTATATTGAATTCGTTCTGTAAACAAAAAGCGATTGCATTTTGATACATTACTATAATACAGAGTTAAATGGACATTTTTAAAAAAAGTCTCACATTACAGTCAAAGGAAAGAATATCCATAACGATCAGTGATTAGAAATAATTAATTGTGATTCGTATCCATTTCGTAAAATACTTGAATAATCAATGAGGACATTTAACCGCTAAAAATGCTTATTTTAGCAATAAGAACGTGCCTTTGGAAAAATGTGATATTTCATGTCTACATTTATATATATCTCCACCAGTCTATCCTTCTGTAACACACACACACACATACACACACACACACACACACACACACACACACACACATATATATATATATACATATATATATATATATATATATATATATATATATATATATATTATTAAATATATATTTATATATATATATATATATATATATATATATATATATATATATATATATATATATGTGTGTGTGTGTGTGTGTGTGTGTGTGTGTGTGTGTGTGTGTGTGTGTGTGTGTGTGTGTGTGTGTGTATGTATATACATATATATATACATATACTTGTGTGTATGTATGTATGTGTGTGTGTTTGTGTGCGTACATAAACATCCACATAAACATGAATATATAATACCCATTCTCATTAATTCCCGTATCGGAAATCAATCTGATATTTTAAGATGCCGAAAAAAAAATGATAAAGTATTCAACACAGGGAATCAATTCACATTTAATCCCATACCTCATCAAAAGGTATTAATTGTCAATCTAATAAAGTATACAAACGAATGCGTTAATTCACTCAGATATAAACTGCCATTTATTCTATTTTCCGACAAATATTATGTAAAAATTATAATGAATTTGGAAGCCCTACAGTTGAACGTCCGCTGTGGTCACGATAGAATTGCTAAACGAAATGTTTAATAGCGAGAATAGATATTTGGAATTATTACGCGAAATGTTAATGCTTCATCTCTTTCTCCGTGGCTGGCTGATTGTTTGTCTGTCTGTGACTTCTTGTGGCTTCCTGTCTGTTGGCCTTTCTGTTTCTTGATGTGTTTGTTTGTTTATCTGTCTTTCTGTCTGTCATCTGTCTGTCTCTCTTTCTCTCTGCATGCACACACACACACACACACACACACACACACACACATACACACACACACACACACACACACACACACACGCAAACAAGCATATATATATATATATATATATACATATATATATATATATATATATATATATATATATGTATATATATATATATATATATATATATATATATACATATATATATAATGTGTGTCTGTATGTGTCTATGCTTCTCTCGGTCAGCCTGTCTATTTGTTTATCCATTTGTTTCTTTCGCTCCTTCCCTCCCCCCTCTCTCTCATACCTCTTTATTTCCTCCGCCCCTTCTTTCTCTCCAACTATTTGTCTTTCTCTCTCTTTAAACCTCACAATCTACCTGTCCCATTCTAATCACTCTCTCACGCAGTCTCTCTCTCTCTCTCTCTCTCTCTCTCTCTCTCTCTCTCTCTCTCTCTCTCTCTCTCTCTCTCTCTCTCTCTCTCTTCCTCTCTCTCTCTTTCTCTCTCTCTCCCTCCCTCTCCTCCTCCTCCTCTCTCTCTCCTCTCTCTCTCTCTCTCTCTCTCTCTCTCTCTCTCTCTCTCTCCCTCTCTCTCTCCTTCCCTCTCTCTCCTTTTCCTTCTCTCTCTCTCTCTCTCTCCCCTCTCTCTCTCTCTCTCTCTCCTCTCTCTCTCTCTCCTCTCTCTCTCTCTCTCTTCTCTCCTCTTCTCTCCTCTTCTCTCTCTCTCTCTCTCTCTCTCCTCTCTCTCTCCTCTCCCCTCCTCTCTCTCTCTCTCTCTCTCTCCTCTCTCTCCTCTCTCTCTCCTCTCTCTCTCTCTCATCTCTCTCCCTCCCTCCCTCCCTCTTCCCTCCCTTCCCCCTCCCCCTCTCTCCCTCGCTCCCCCCTCCCTCTCCCTCCCCCTCCCTCCTCCTCTCTCTCTCTCTCTCTCTCTCTCTCTCTCTCTCTCTCTCTCTCTCTCTCACATCACCATAAATATATCAACATCTTAATGCAATCGTCCTTTCATCTCATAAATTCCAAATCGATAAAATGATATGCACAGTTATAGCCACACCATACATCATACCGTTTATCTATAATTTGCAACAAACATCACACTATATCAATCATTCTGATAATAACACGGCCTTATCATTAATATAATTACAATTTATATATAATCGATCCAGTATGAATATTTGCAATAGTTAGTATCGCCTGTATTGATTAAGAGCAACTTTTGAATTCGATGATGATCATAATGAAGATGATAACGGAGTTGATCAAAGTGATGATAATGATGATAATGACGAAAACAATAATGAGAGTAAAGGAATATGATGGTAAAAGTGGTGATAATGATGATAATGACGAAAACAATAATGAGAGTAAGGAAATATAATGGTAAAAGTAATGATGATAATGGTATTTGTTTTGATAAAGATAATGAAAATAATGATGATAATGATAACGTTATCTTATCATGATGATGACAATCAAATTATGATGATCATAGATA
>NW_028234408.1:47459775-47464775 GCF_977035675.1 Penaeus japonicus | reverse complement strand
AACAAACAAGAAAGAAACAAAGAGACACAAGAAATTATCCAAAACGAAAGATAGTTAAAGAAATACATAAGAAACGAAATCATCAGTATCTCAAATCACAGACGATGATGCTAACCCTCATCCCAAGACATTAGGAAAAAAGAAAAAAAAGAAAAAAGAAAAAAAAAAAAAAACAGCATTTAACATCTCGATACAGCATCTCCCGAGTCTCGTGGCTTGTCGAGAAGTGAAGACGGATGTAAGACACACACACCCGCTACTTTTGCTTTAAGAAAACCGTCCATACCGATCCAAGCGATAAGCAAGAACATCCCGTAATCAAAGGGAGAGTCTCAGGCATGAGTAAGTCATTTCACTTTGTAAAACATGTCTCTCTTCTTCTTCTTTTTCTTCTCCTTATTCTCCCTTCCCTTCCCCCTCCCCCTACCCCGCACCTCCTTTTCCCTTATCTCTCTCCTCCCCCCCACCCACCCACCCACCCACACTTTCTTCTCTTACTCCCACACCCTCCCTATCGTTTTTGTCTGTGCCTTTTTCTTCTACATCTTCTCCAACACTCTCTGTTCTTTTCCTCTCTCCATCTCCCTCATCATCTGGCCCTCCTACTCTCCTCGCCTTCTTTCTCTCAACACTTTCTTGTCTCCCCTCCGCCACTTATCTTCTTCCTCCCTCTTTTCTTCTCCCTCATTATGCAACCTTGTCATATCCCTTAGTATTTATATTTTGTTTGTCATTGTTATTATGTCCATTGAATACCATTTGCGTATGTAAGTTTTCGCTTTTGTAGCTAGTATAAAGTTCTCACCAATAGGGTTCATCCCATCTTCCATATCATTGTATTTGTTACAGGTACATCTTATCACGCATACATATGTATACTCGTTACCTATTCGTTTACTCTTCTTTTTCTGTCACACAAGACATACTAGTGTTGTTTTGCCTTTTCCTTTACAAGAGCTATGTACACACCCAACACTTTCTTCTTCACATTCCAATGCCACATACGTGATTCACACATATCATCAGACAAATCATACTTTGTTGAGAGTCTCCTCTGGTGGAGCAGAGGAACAACACCTCGCTACTCGGAGGTGGGGCAGCCTCCACCCAAACACACTCCTGTTCAAGTCGAAATAATGAATGAAGAAAGCCACATAGGCTATGTATTTCACACTCTAAGCCCAACGCTACTCAGGCTACACATTATCTACCTTTCCTACCCTCTTCGTCCTCGTTCTCTCACACTCTCTTATTTCCCCTCCTCCTGTCTCTTTCCTCCCTTCCTCCTTCCTCTTTTAGTCCCCTTTCCCCTTTTCTTCTCCTCTTTCTCCAAACTCCCTTCACCTGTCTTCTTAATCCCTTCCTCCTTTCTCTTTTAGTTCTCTTTCTCCTCTCCTTCTCTCCCTTTCTCTCCTCTTCCCTCCCTCTTTAGTCTCCCTAACTCCTTTTCCTCTTTTCCCGTTCTCTTTCTAGCGCCTCCAACCACTCCATCTCCCTCAGTTTTCTAGTTCCCTTTCTTCCTTCTTTCTTCCTTTTCTCTCTAGACTCCTTTCCCTTCCTCCCCTCTTCTTTCTCCCTACATCTCCATCACTAACAAATCTTCTTTCTCTTCTCCCTCACACTCTAGCTCCCTCCGTCTCCCATTCTCCCTCTTCCTTTCCTTTCCCCCTTCTTCCACCATCACCCACTAGGTTACAAAACCCTCCCTCTTTCTCCACTTCCCTCCATACCTTCTTCTTCTCCCCCCCCCCCTTACCACCCCTCCAGCATCACCTCCTCACGTTACTCTCCCCCCCCCCCGTCCCTAGCTGCATCACCTCCCTTCCCTCCTCCTCCTTTCCCTTCTCCCCTACCCCCCCACCCCCACCCCTGCATCACCCTCCTTCCTATCCCTCCTCCCCCACTCTCTTCTTCCTTCTCACCCTCCACCCCCCACCCCCACCCACCACCCACCCAACCCCCACCACCACCCACTCCCCCTCCCTTCTCCTCACTCGAAGCCATACTTACATTCTCGCGAGATGTAATTTTGTCCCCGACCTGGCCAATGTCCGGAAGATTGAACTCTTGTCCGAATAGCGCACGTTGGCGAGGATATTATATGTATTTCAATGGACGCGTGAGTAACTCTCTGAGGTTTGATGGGAGGGGGAAGGAGGGAGGGGGGAATGAAGGGGGAGAAGGAGAGAGGAGGAGGGGGGAAGGTGGGAGAAGGAGGGAGGAGGAGGAGGGGAAGAGGGGGAAGGGGGGAGGGGGGAAAGGAAGGGGGAAGGGAGGGAGGGGGAAGGGGGAGGAGGGAAGGGGGGAGAGGGGAAAGAGAGGAAGGGGAAATGAGAAGGAGAGGGAGAAAGGGGGAAGGAGGAGAAGGGAAGGGGAGGAGGAGAAGGAGGAAGGGAGGGAAGAAGGGGGAGAGGAAGGGGTGCGGGAGAAAGGAGGGAGGGGGAAAAATAAAGTTGGAGTAAATGGGGAGAGGAGAAGGGAAGAAGGAGGGATGGAAGAGATGGAAGGCGGAGAGGAAGGGAAAGAAAGGGAGGAAGGAGGGGAAAAAGAGGGAGGAAGGAAAGGAAGGGGAGGAAGAGAAGAGGGAGAAGGGGAAGGAAGAAGAGGGGGAGAAAGGGGACGGATTAGGAGGGGAAAGAGGATGAGGGGAAAAAAAGAGGAGGGGGAGAAAGGGGACGGATTAGGAGGGGAAGAAGGGAGAGAGGAGGGAAGGGGGACGGGAGAGAAGGAGAAGGAAGGTGGACGGGAGAGAGGGGGAAAAGGAGTACGGCAAGAAAGGATAGGGGAAGTGGAGAGCAAAGGAGAAGCAGGGGAGGAAGAGGGAAGGAAGGGAGTGGGGGAGAGGGGGAACGAGAGAAAAGACGGGATGAAAGGTGGAAAGGGAAGGAAGCGGGAAGGAGAAGAGGGAGACAGTTGAGGAATGGAAAGGGGGGGAGGGAAAGGAAAGAGGAAGAGGGGTGAGTAGGAGAAACAAGACAGGAGGGTAGAAGGGGAGAAAAGGGGAAAGGAAGAGAAGAAGGAAATAAAAGAGAGGGGAGGGAAGAGTAGGAAGAGAAGGAAAAGGAGAGGGATGGGAAAATAAAATAAAGAGGAATATAAAACCAAAGTCGTGGTCGAGCTGTGAACCGATCGTCGAGATAACACTGGTGGTGAAGGTCGGTTCTGCCGTTGCTTCTGCAATCCGGTTGACCGAGTTGAGAAACAGGGGATAATCGAATATAATGAAGCGAATGACGTCGATAGATAGTAGGAGAGAGAGAGAGAGAGAGAAGGAGTAAAAGAGTGAGATAGAGATAGATAGATGGAGAGAGAGAGAGAGAGAAAGAGAGAGAGAAAGAGATAGATAGATAGATAGAGAGAGAGAGAGAGAATAAGTGAGTTAAAAATTCTATCAATCTATCTATCCATCTATTTTTCTCTCTCTATCTACGCATCATGGCGTTAAGAATAGAGACGAATAGACAGACACGGAAACAAAACGAAAGAAGAAGGTGCTCGCAGATCAGACCAAAAACAAAATGAGATCGAAGTCCATAAAGAGTAATCAGCATCCGATTCAGACACACACACACACACACACACACACACGTACACACACACACACGTACACACATATATATAGAGATAGATAAATAGAGTAAAAGCAGAAGAAGAAAATCCCAAAGTCACGCAAGCTGCCATCTTTTCCTTACAACCGGTTCTTCCTCAGACTTGGAGTCACGATCTCCCAGCATCCATTAGCCACGACTTTTAAGACACTCACGTCATTAGAAAGAGATTTACGTCCATCTGTCCATCAGGTGTAATATATTAAGAGCATGAGTTCATGGGATGTTCTCACAATCCCTGGTGATTCGGTAACTGCTTCAGGATTAGCTTCAGGATTAGCTTCGGGATTTGCCAATAGTAAAATGATTTGCTTTGGGATGCTATGACTGTAGGAGGACTTAGTCAGATTTGCTTCGGGATTCGCCAATAGTAAAATGATTTGCTTTGGGAGTACTTAGTCAACTGGGTTTCCTTCATGTAATACTGCTCTTTCGGTAAGACATAAGGTGTGTTGTTTTGGAAAGAATGATTGTCTTTGGGCATAGGAAAACACTTGAACACTTTGACTGTCTGTGGTCTTTTTCTTGGTGACTTCGATGCACCAGTAGTAGGCTTAGAAAGTGATCAGTGAACTAACTTCAAATACCAGCATGTAAAGAAAATGTTTGTTGGTGTTCAGCAATATACATTCGTATGGATTTACATGCATACAGTCTTAAATACACACACACACACGTACACACATACACACACACACACTCACACACATATACAGGTATAGATAAATATTTATATCTATATATCTATATCTATATCTATATCTATATCTATATCTATATATATGTAGATAGATATAGAAATACATATACATACACACACACACACATACACACGTATACTCTGAGTATCGTTATCTTTATACACTCGTAAAACTCATCTTGAGCCCAAAGACTTATTGGCAAGAAGGCTCCAGATTACCATCCCGCACCGCTGCTTAATCAACTTGATCACACTTGCTTTCTCTTGCACTATTTAATGCAGATTATTAAGACAAGTACATGCAACAGCGGCAATGTAGGTGAGAGTTTGAGAGTTGTCTTGGAATCAATAATTAGTTTAGAGATTGGTTAATGTTAATACGAATATATATATATTTTTTCTATGTTCAGTATGGCATATATGCTGAGTTTGTATATGTGTGTTTGTAATTGCATAGCTCTCTCTCTCTCTCTCTCTCTCTCTATCTATCTATCTATCTATCTCTATCCCTCTCACTCGCTCACTCGCTCACTCACTCACTCGCTCACTGACTGACTAAGTGACTGACTAAGTGACTGACTAAGTGACTGACTGACTGACTCACTCACTCACACACTCACTCACTCACCCACTCACTCACTCTCTCTCTCTTTCTCTGTCTTTCACCATAGAAATATACATTCACACAAAAA
>NW_028234408.1:47434775-47437275 GCF_977035675.1 Penaeus japonicus | reverse complement strand
GATAGGCTCATCCAAAGAGGATAGGGCTGTTATCTTTACTAATAACTCTCGACTTGTTTTTCCTTCTACTATGTATCCATGTGCATAGTTAGATAGATAGATAGATAGATAAATAAATTCGAAGAAACTGGGATGAATAGATATATTTAACACCCCCCCCTCCCCCCTCCCCCCCCCCCCCTCCCCCAAACACACCATCCCCCCCCCCCCCCCCTCCCCTCTCTCACACCGGCCCTCTTTCTCTCTCACCCGGCCTCTCTCCCCCCACCAACCCCTTCTTAATAAACAATTTTGTGATTTCATGACGCTTAAATTCTTCTTTGTTTTGATAGCAATCAAGGAATAAAGCGTCGTGTGCTTCTTCTAATTCACGAGAATCTACGAGAATTTACGAGAGAATCACTTAAAAGAACCGCTTGTAGATTTTTTCCTCTCTCTTTTTTGTTATTTTATTTTTTTTATTTTGAATTTGCTCTCTTTGGGATTTTTACTTTTGTTTTTTACTTTCGTTTCTTTGTTGTTATTCCTTCCATCTCTGACAAACTACGAGATCAACCATACCTCTATTCTCTCCGTAATATCACGTTTACAAAGCAAAACAAATACACACTACAATCACAACAACACAAGCAAAACAACATCCCTAATCCACAAGACAGAGACAAACCCTCCTTCATCCTAACTGTCCAAAAAAAGACCTCATTCTTAGGCAAAACGACCACGTATGTCTAACAGCTGTTTGGTCAGACAATGTTTATCAAGTTAGCGGAAAGACTGAAGCAAGTCAGTCTCGTACACGCGGCAGAAAGAAAGTCAGCTGCGATGCTGACATTTGACAGAAGACTTGAAGAGCCATGTGGTCTGAGGACATCAACTGTGGCTATGTGATTAATGCTGAACCGAATCATTAGGTCTCATTCGTTAGGGGATGTGATCATGGGTGTGGGATTCTTTTGATATCTTTGGGAGGATGGGAGGGAGGGAGGAAGGGAGATAGGAGGAGGGAGGGTGAGGGGGGAGGGGAGGGAGGGAGGGAGGGATGTTAGGAGGGGGGAGGGAGGGAGGGAGGGAGGGTGGGAGGGAGAGAGGGAGGGAGGGAGGGAGGGAGGGAGAGAGGGAGGGGGTAAGGATGGTAGGAGGGAGGGTGAGAGGGAGGGAGGGATGGTAGGAGGGAGGGTGAGAGGGAGAGAGGGAGGGAGAAAGGGGGGGAAAGAAGAAAGGGAGAAAGAGAAGGAATGAGGTAGGGAGAGAGGGAGAAAGGGGAAGAGGAAGAAAGGGAGAGAGGGAAGAGAAAAACAAGATAGGATAAAAGGGAGAGAGGGAAGGAAGAGATGGTAGGGGTAGAGGGATAGGGGAGGGGGGTTAAGAGGAGAGGGATGTGAGAACTTAGAGAAAGGGATATGGGACAGATATAGTATATATATAGGGAGTAAATATAGAGGGAAGGGAGAGGAGAGAGAGAGCAGGACAGAGGAGAGGAAACAGAGAGCGAGGGGAGAGAGGAAAGGGAGGTTAGGGAGGGCGGGAGAGGAGGGAGGGGAAGAAGGGATGAGGAGGGGGGGAGGGAGGAGAGAGGGAGGGGGGGGAGGGAGAGAGAGGAGGGGGGAAGGAGAGAGAGGGAGTGGGGAGGCGGGACGGGAGAGGAGAGAGGGTAGGAGGTGAAAAAAGGGAGAGAGAGAGAGGGGGAAGGGATGAGAGAGAGAGGGGGGGAAAGTAGAAGGAGAGAGATGAGAAGGAGGGGGAAGGGAGAGGAGGCGAGGAAAGTGGGAAGAGGAAGAGAAAGAGAGGGGGGGAAGGGAGAGAGAGAGAGGGGGGGAAGGGAGAGAGATGGGGGAAGGGAGAGAGAGAGATGGGGGGAAGAGAGAGAGAGAGGGAGAAGGGAGAGAGAGAGGGGGGAAGGGAGAGAGAGAGGGGGGAAGGGGGAGAGAGAGGGGGGAAGGGGGAGAGAGAGAAGGGGAAGGGGGAGAGAGAGAGGGGGGAAGGGGGAGAGAGAGAGGGGGGAGGGGGAGAGGGAGAAGGAGAAGGAGAGAGAGAAAGGAGAAAGAGAAAGAGAAAGAGAAAGAAAGAGAAAGAGAAAAAAAAGAGAAAGAAAGAAAGAAAGAAAGAAAGAAAAAAAAAGAGAGAGCATAGTGAAATTTCATCCCTTAAATTACTAAAATACAACACCGTGCAGGTCAATCATTCTCCCTTCTTCCATTTTTTGTCATCATCCCAATAATCAGTAAACAATCTTAGATAATGCAACAATACGAGTGATTCAATGTAGGACAAGATAATCGTTTGATAACCTCAGTGCGGAAAGACACGTCTAGAATTAATCAGCTGACCCGAAGTCCAAATGGTTTTAGGTTAATAGTCAAATCTTGCTACATCACTCTCAAAAGTTCATGCAAGTGGGTAGTTATCCTTTTAATAGGCTGTTTGGTCGTCTGTTAAATGTGATTGTCTGTTATAGTATATTTCTCTCCTTTCTCTGTCTCTGTCTCTGTCTGTCTGTCTG
>NW_028234408.1:47424775-47429775 GCF_977035675.1 Penaeus japonicus | reverse complement strand
ATATATATCATATATATAAATTAAAAATTTAAATCTTAAATATCTATGCTATGAAGATATATCTTAAAATGAATATATATATGTATATATTATGTATCATATATTATATATTATATATATATATTATTATTATATATCTAAAAAATATATCTATATATATTATTGTTATATTATGTATATATATCTATGAATATTATATATTTATAATATATAAAGTTATATAAATATACAGTAACTACTATTTATATATCAGTTTATAATATATTATATATATATATATTTTTTGATATATATTATTATATATATAGGGCATATATACAAATATTTATATACTTATACAGTATATATATATATATATATTATTATATTTAAATATATATATATATATATATATATATATGTATATAATGATTGATTATATATATATATTATATATATATTATATATATTATATGTATATATACAATATATTATATAATATATATATATATATATTTATATATGCATATATAAATATATAAATACATATATATATATACTTATGTATATATATATATGTTTATATATATATATCTATAAATATAAAATTTAATATATATGATATATATATATATATATATATAGGAAGCTTATATATATATATATATATAAATACATTATATATCTGTTGGTGCTTTACAACTAGTAAGATATATATATATATATATATATATATTAATTATATAACTATATTATATATATATATATTATATATATATATTGTGTGTGATTGCCTGAGTGTGTGTGATTGTGTGTGTGTAACACACAATCGCACAATCACGCACATATATGTGTGTATGTGTGTGTGTGAGAGAGAGAGAAGGAGAAGGAGAAAGGTGAAAATGATTATAATTAAAGTGGATCTTTTTTCTTTTCTCTTTTTGTATCATTACACACTAACGCCAAATAAAATTAATGACACCACATATCTTTCCAGACTTATATTTTTCGTTTTTCTTTTTTTTCTCTATAATCCACTTTAGTTATTATATAATTACAAGACGCTCAACGGTCCCCCGCGAACAGACCAAAGGATACAAAAAACGGTTGCAGTATAAGAGAAGAGGGACATCAGAAACAGACAGAGGGAGAGATAGAGAGGGAGAGGGAGAGGGAGAGATAGAGGAGAGGGAGAGATAGAGGAGAGGGAGAGGGAAAGAGAGAGGGAGAGGGAGAGGGAGGGAGAGGGAGAGGGAGAGATAGAGGAGAGGGAGAGGGAAAGAGAGAGGGAGAGGGAGAGGGTAGGGAGAGGGAGGGGGTCGGAGGGAGAGATAGAGGAGAGGGAGGTAGTACTGAGGGAAAGAGAGAGTGAAGCAAGAGAGGAGAGATAGAGGAGGTGGAAGATTAGGGAGATGGAGGAATAAGAGAGGGAGAGGGAGAGAAGAGAGAGGGAGGAGGGAGAGGAGAGAGAGATATGGAGTGAGGAGAGGGAGAGGGAGAGAGGGAGAGTAATGGAGAGAGAGAGATGGGGGGGGGGGGGCGAGAGTGAGGAAAGGGAGAGAGCGAGTAAGAGTAAGAGAGGGAGAGAGAGAGGAGAGGGAGAGTGAGAGAGTGAGAGAGAGAGAGAGAGAGAGGGGGGGGGGGGCGAGAGAGAGGAAAGGGAGAGAGCGAGGGAGAGGGAGAGAGAGAAGGAGAGAGAGGGATAGGGATAGGAGGAGAGTGAGGGTAAGAGAGAGAAAGTAAGAGAGAGAGAGAGAGAGAGAGAGAAAGAGAGAAAGAATCAACAGTTAGAAAGGACAGACGGTAACAATCACACCACCTCTTGCACCTTTCCTCCCTAACACCCTCCTCTCTCTCTCTCCCTCTCTCCCTCTCTTCCTCCTCTGTCTCTCCCTCTCTCCTTCACTCCCTCACTCCCCCCGTCCTCTCCCTCCCTCCCTCCCCAACCCCTTCCTCTCCCTAACCCCCTCCTCTCTCTCTCCCTCCCTCCCTAACCCCCTCCTCTCTCCCTCTCCCTCCCCCCTCCTCTCTCTCCCTCTCCCTCCCCCCTACACCCAAAACCCTCCTCTCTCCCTCTCAACTTTATAACCTCTCTCTCTCCCTCTCTCTCTCCCTCTCTCCCTCCCTCTCTCCCTCTCCCTCACACCCCTCCTCTCCCACCCTCCTCCCTCCCTCCTCTCCCTCTCCCTCCCTTTCCCCCCACCCCCCCTCCTCTCTCTCTCCCTCCCCCTCCTCTCTCTCCCTCACTCCCTCACACCCTCTCTCCCTCTCTCCCTCACTCCCTCAGCACCCAAGCGGCCGGCCGCGTTCGGAAACCCCAGCGAGCGCAGACAGGGTGCATTCCGTGATTACCATCATTATGTTTCTACCACGCATGATATACAGTCCAATATTATAGTCACAGGTTCTCTGGGCTGCATTGGTTCAGGGTCTTAAGAGTTGTCATTGGCGAGCGAAGCGGCGGTGGAGAAGCTGAGGGAGAGAGGGAGAGATAGAGAGGGAGAGGGAGGGGGTGGGAGAGATGGAAGAGAGGGGCAGGATGAGAGGGGGGAGAACAGCGGGAGAGGGGGAATGGGGGAGGTGAAGAGAAGCTAAGTGGGAGAGGGAGAGGGAGGGGGGAGAGGGAGAGAGGAGAGGGGGAAGGGGAGGGGGGATATATTTTTTATTTTTTTTTTTTTTTTTTGGGGGGGAAGGAGTTGGAGAGGGGGAGGAAGAGGGGGAGGGGGAGGGAGAGGGGAAGGAGAGGGAGGGGGGAAGAAGAGGGAGTGGGAGGAAATGAGGGAGGAAGAGTGAGAGGGGGAGGGAGAGATAGAGGGATTGGGAGAGGGGGAGGTGGAGGGAGTGGGAGAGGAGGAGGAGGAGGAGGGGGAGAAATAGGGAGAGGGAGAAGAAGAGGGGGAGGGGGAAGGAGAGGGAGTGGGAGGAAGTGAGGGAGGAAGAGGGAGAGAGGAAGGGGCAGGGGCAGGGAGAGAGGTTGCGGGAGAGGGAGAGGGAGAAGGAGAGGGGGAGGCAGAGGGCGAGCGAGAGGAAGAGGGAGATAAGGAGAGAGGGGGAGGGGGAGGGACAGGGAGAGCTTGAGGGAGAGGGAGAAGGTGAAGGAGAGGGGGAGGGGGAGGGGGAGAGGGGGAGGGAGAAGGTGAAGATGAAAGAAGGAGAAGGAGAGAGGGAGAGGGAGAAGGAGAGAGGGAGAGGGAGAAGGAGGGAGAGGGAGCGGGAAAGGGGGAGGGGGAGGGAGAAGGAGAAGGAGAAGGAGAGAGGAGAGGGAGAGAGTGAGAGCGTGAAGAGAGAGAGGAGAGAGGGAGAGAGAGGAAAGAAGGAGAGGGGAGGGGGAAGGGAGAGGGAGAGGAGGAGAAGGGGAGAAAGGGAAGGGGGGGGGAAGAAGAGGGGGAGGGAGAGGAAGAGGGGGAGGGGGAAGGAGAGGGAGTGGGAGGAAGTGAGGGAGGAAGAGGGAGAGGGGGAGGGAGAGGTGGAGGGAGTGGGAGAGGGTAAGGTGGAGGGAGTGGGAGAGGAGGAGGAGGAGGGGGAGGAATAGGGAGAGGGAGAGGAAGAGGGGGAGCGGAGGAAGAGGGGGAAGGGGAAGGAGAGGGAGTGGGAGGAAGTGAGGGAGGAAGAGGGAGAGGGGGAGGGAGCGGGAACGGAAGAGGGGGAGGGGGAGGGAGAAAGAGAGGGGGAGGGGCAGGGAGAGAGGTTGCGGGAGAGGGAGAGGGAGAAGGAGAAAAAGAAGGAGAGGGGGAGGGGGAGGGAAAGGGTAAAGGGAGAAGGAGAGGGAGAGGCAGAGGGAGAGCGAGAGGAAGAGGGAAATAAGGAAAGAGGGGGAGGGGGAGGGACAGGGAGAGCTTGAGGGAGAGGGGGAGGGAGAAGGTGAAGATGAAAGAAGGAGAAGGAGAAGGAGAGAGGGAAAGAGGGAGAGGGGGCGAGATAGGGGGAGAGGGAGGGGGAGGGAGAAGGAGAGAGGGAGAGGGAGAGGGAGAAGGAGAGAGGGAGAGGGAGAGGGAGCGGTAGAGTGAGAGAGAGAGAGAGAGAGAGAGAGAGAGAGAGGGAGAGAGAGAGAGAGGGGGAGGGGAGGGAGGGAGAAGGGAGATAGGAAGAGGGAGTCGGAGAGGAGAGGAGAGACAAGAAGGAGAGGGAGAGGGGAAAGGGAGTACGGGTGGCGGGTAAAGAAGAAGGGGGGGGAGGTAGAGAGGGAGTGGGAGAAAGAGAGAGAGAGCGAGAGAAGGAGAAGTAGGAGGAGAAGGAGAGAGGGAGAGGGAGAGGGATAGGGAGAAGGAGAGGGGGAGGGGAAGAGAGAAAGAGAGAGGGAAAGGGAGCGGAAGAGTGAGAGAGAGGGAGAGGGAGTGGGAGGGAGAGAGAGAGGGAGAATGAGGATAGGGTGAGGGGGAAGAAGAGGGAGAAGAGCGGGAGAAGGAGAGGGAGAGGGGGAGGGGAAGGGAGAAAGAGAGAGGGAAAGGGAGCGGAAGAAAGAGAGAGAGGGAGAGGGAGGGAGAGGGGGAGGGAGAGGGAGAGGGAGAAGGAGCGAGGAAGAGAGAAGGGGAAGGAGAGGGAGAAGGAGCGAGGGAGAGGAAGAGGGAGAGGGAGAGGGAGCGGGAGCGGGAGAAGAAGGAGAAGGAGAAGGAGAGGGGGAGAATGAGGAGAGGGAAGAGGTACGAGGTGAGGGAGAGAGGAGAGGTGAGGGAAAGGTGAGAGTAAGGAGGTAAGAGGGAGAGGGAGGGAGGGAAGAGAGAGGTAGTAGTGAGGTGTGAGAGAGAGAGAGAGTGAGAGAGATGAGGATGAGAGAGAGTAAAAAGAGAGAGAGGGGAGAGAGGTGTGAGCGAGAGGAGAGAGGAGAGAGAGAGGGGGGAGAGGGAGAGGAGTGGGAGGGTGAGAGTAAAGGGAGGTGGGATTAGAGATAAGGGAGAGGGAGAGAGAGTGAAGCTAGAGAGAGAGAGAGAATGAAAAAGAGAATGAGAGAGAGAGAAAGAGACGTGGGAGAAGAGGTTGAGAGAGAGAGAGAGAGAGAAGAAGTGAGTGAGAGAGAGTTGAGT
>NW_028234408.1:47414775-47417275 GCF_977035675.1 Penaeus japonicus | reverse complement strand
GTCTAGTTCTATGTGTGTATGTATTTGTGTGTCAGTTTGTGTCTGTGTGTATTTGTGTATTATTTGTTTATCACTCGCAAACATAAGTATCTCGTCAGCAACATATACACCACATACATTACAACATACTCAACACATACATATCGAAGAGTAATAGATTAATTTCATTCACGATTAACAACAATCCTACAAGAAAAATCATCAACATTTAGCTTTATTTCTCTTTCGAAAATATTCACACAATTTACCTGTTTTTTTTTTTCGTTTCTTTTCACCATCTCTTCCTTTCCATTTTTTTTTTTTCTTCTTTTCTCTTTTGACTTTCAAGACCAACTGAACGAATGCGTGACAACCTACACCTTATGGTTTATCAAAGAAAATATCCACACTTGTAAATTTTAGTATTTGGAGCTAAATAAGCCTTTGTGAAGACTAACCCGTGTTTACAATACAATTCTATTCAAACATGGCCCCTTATCACGTAAGGTTGGGAATTCCGTTTTGGAAATCGTGTACATACATGTTCCCTGCCGCATCTTATGCATAGTACGGCACCCTTTTTTAAGGTGTGTGGTTTTATTACTTAGTTTTATTATCATTGCTGGTTTTATTTTTGTTGTTGGTATCATTGTTATTATTGTTGTTATTAGCTTTGGTAAGATTGATATTATTATTGTTATGATTTTGTTACTTTGGTTATCAGTTTTATTAATTTTATTATCAGTGATATGATTGTCATCATTATTTTTATTATCAATGATAAGATTATCATCATTATTTTAATTACCATCGTTATATCATTATTCTGGTTATCATTTTCATTATCGTCATTATTCTGATTATCATTATCGTTATCATCATCAAAACTATCAATTTCATCATTTTATTTGCATTATCATTGGTGTTATTATAATTCATATTGTTATGATCATTATACTCATTACTCTTATTATCATCGCAATTTATCATTGTTATTATTTTATGACTATGATGATCATCATTATCATCCCTAGTACTATCACTATATATGTATGTGTGTGTGTATTTATGTGTGTGCGTGTGCGTGTGCGTGTGAGTACATATAAAGATCAATAATACTTAGTACATATCCTATAACTGACATACATTCTTTAATAATTCAACACGATATTTCTTCTCATTGTTCTACACACAATATCAATCAAATATATAAGAGAACTAAGTACATAGTTACGCAACGAATCCTTTTAACTAGTGTTTGAACAATCTTTATAGAACATAATAATATAATTAAGTACAATAAAATGACGGAGACGGAGCAAATAACATCGAACCAACTAATATTAAGTAACAAGTACCACTTTTGCTAAAATATCTGCTCTGCAAGAATTTATTGTTATAGGTGTTATTATGCGTAATGTTATGAATATGAATACAAGTATCGATGGAAATTATGTAAGAAATACTATTATGCTAGTTTGTATACTGTGTTCTGTATATATTTGTTTGTGTAGTTGGAAGTCCCTTAGGTTAATGTAAGGTAAATATATCGTTTTTTTTTATTGGGGATTACGCAATTGTAACGAAAATAATTACTCTACAGTCGACAAGGTATTCAACATATTGACAGTAAAATTATCATAAATGGGGATTTATCGCCATCATTATCATTATTGTTATTATCATTATTATTATTATCATTATTATTATCATTATCATTATCGTTACTATCATTATTATTATCATCACTATCATTATCATTGTCATGATCATTATTATTATTATCGTTCTTATCATCATTATTATATCATCATTATGATAATTATCATTGTTGTTTTTATTTTCCCAATCATTATTACTATATTTATTGTCATGATTATTATTATCATTGTCATTGTCCTTATCATTATCATCATCCTTGTTATTACTATTATCATTATTGTTATTGTTATTAGTATTATCATAGTTATCATCATCATCATTATCATAATTATTATCATCATATCATCATCATTATTATCATGATTATCATTTTATCACTTATCATTATCATTCTTCCTATTCCTGATATTATTATCATAGAGAGAAAGAGAGAAGAAGAAGAAGAAGAAGAAGAAGAGAGAGAGAGAGAGAGAGAGAGAGAGAGAGAGAGAGAGAGAGAGAGAGAGAGAGAGAGAGAGATAAAGCTAGATAGATAGAGATAGATGGATAGATCGATAGAGAGAGAGAAAGAGAGAGAGAGAGAGAGAGAGAGAGAGAGAGAGAGAGAGAGAGAGAGAGAGAGAGAGAGAGAGAGAGAGAGAGAGAGAGAGAGAGAGAGAGAAAGAAAGAGAGAGAGAGAGACAGAAACAGAGACAGAGAGAGAGAAAGAGAGAAATGTAAAGGTCAATAGAGAAGGAGAGAGGCAAACTATAGAAACTAAAAGGGATAAGAAAGAAAGAAATGCACAGAGAAAGGAAGGAAAAGAAAAAGAATAAAAATATGCAGAAGGCAGAGCTAGCACACACACACAAGAGACACA
>NW_028234408.1:47358905-47363905 GCF_977035675.1 Penaeus japonicus | reverse complement strand
TTTCGAGTCATTCATCTGAGTTTTCCAAGGTTGGCGTTGACGGAACTGTGCATTTAAAAATACATATTTTTAAAGGTATATGTTTCATTACGGTAATGCTTTTTCAAGTCTGTTGTTAGAATGTATAATGTATATTGCAAAAGAGTGATTATTTTCAGAATTCATATTTAGGAAAGGTGTAGAAATCATTGCTTTTTGTTTTGTTTTTTTCTTCACTCAAAGTCAGTCTTCATTTGAATGAATGGGGTATATATTTATGGGGAGAAGCTTTAGAAGTAGTATTGTTGTTTTGAGAGAGAGACTGAAGGAGATGTATATATATATATAAATCTATACACACACACACATACACACACACACATATACATACATACACACACACACACACACACACACACACACACACACACACACACACACACACACACACATATATATATATATATATATATATATATATATATATATATATATATACATATACATACACACGCCTAAATATTGAGCGAATCTGCTCCACCAGTTGCTGTATATAGCGACATTCAAAAATCAATAATAGAGAAGGGAAACCAGTTGCTTTCTCCACAATTACATCAAGAAGATATATAATTAATGAAGAAAAAGGGAAAGTAGTACATACATACATATACAAACATACCTGAATACGCTTGCATTTCCCTCCACTTATCTTTCTCTTTCTCTTCATATCCATTTTTATCACAGAATGAAGCTCATTTATCCAGTGTTAATGGAGAAGAAAAGCTCTCAACAAGGGTTCAAGTCTCGAAGTAAAAAAAAAAAAAAAAAGCAAAGAAAAAAAAAAGCATATGGAGGGTCTACATATATAAAAGAGGCATATAAGAAATAGTATGGGCATAAATATACATATGAAAAATGATGTGGAAAAGCTATTATGTACCCCCCCCCCTCCCCCCCCCTCCAGTGTAGTAATCTGCCTAGTGGTAGGTTTAATTACCTGGGAGTATTTGATTATGCCTCCATTGCCAGCATGTGCCTGGAAAAGGATGCCGGAAAATGTTACACACTCTACCTCTTAGACAAGTCATGACCTTTTATATAGATGTAGATGTTTGTTTTCAGAATGGCTTATCTGCTCGTTCGGTTTTGTCGTTTTTTTTTTTTTTTTTTTTTTATTCTTAATTTTTCAACATTAGTTTCTGTTTTGTTTTAAGTAGCTTGTCTGTTTATTTATTTATCTATCTATCTATCTTTTTGTAAGAGAGTTTTTTTTGTTGTTTGTTTTTTGTTTTGTCTTACTCAAAGATTTGTCTAATTTCTGTGCTACTAGTCCCCTCTCGGTCCTCATTCTAGCTTCTATCCTTTTCATCTGTACTTTTTGCGTTTGAAATATACATTTTATAAGTAATAAGTTCAAGTAGATCATTACTACTCACAGGGAATAAGTAGCTAGCATCTACGCCTCCCTTCCCTCCCCCCTTCCCCCCTCCCCCCACCCCCTCCACCCCACGGATTAAACAAAGCAAGGTTGATTCTGCTACTTCCTCTCAACAGACTTTCCTTCTAGTGCAATGAGCTACATTCTCTCCTCGCCGTTAATGGAAAAGTGGATCTTGGCGGATATATCTCCTTTTCGCAGCCAAAGGGCGAAACAATACAGCCACATTTACATCACACAATGGAGAGATGATTCATACTAGTTTCTGTGCCTGAGATATATTTAGTCCAATAAATCTACGAACTCTAGCGGGTTTCTTCTGTTGCCATAGACACCGGGAGACTATTCGTGGGGGGTTGGGAGGGTGGGAAGGGGGGTTGGAGGTGGTGCGGGGGTGGGGGGCTCCGGTATGCGGTTGCTTTTATGTTGTCATGAGGCGATGCAGAAATGATTTGGGAAGTTTAGGAAATTCTTCCTTTTCTCTATTTTTCTCTCTCTCTGTCTGTTTCTCTGTCTCTCTCTCTCTATCTCTATTTATCTATCTATATTTTTTTCTATCTCTCTTTCTCTCTCTCTCTCTCTCTCTACCTATCTATCTATCTTTCTCTCTCTCTCTCCCTCTCTCTTGCTTTCTCTCTTTATCTCTGTCTGTCTGTCTATTTGTCTCCTTTCCACTCTCTCTCTCTCTCTCTCTCTCTCTCTTTCTTTCTCTCTCTCTCTCTCTCTTTCTCTCTTTCCTTCTTTCTCTCTCTCTCTCTCTCTCTCTCTCTATCTCTCTCTCTCTCTCTCTCTTTCTCTCTCTCTCTCTCTATCTATCTATCTATCTATCTACCTATTTATCTAACCATCAACACACACACACACACATTCATCATATGAGGGCCATAGGTGTACCAATTTGACCATCACTCATATCACATGGCCTACAGGGACATGTTGGCTCCCGAACTCTTCCACTCTTTAACAGCTCTTGCGTTGCTCTTGCGTTTAATTCTCTAGGATGTCCACCTACTTCCCTTCCCAAGTGGAATCTAGTGGTTATGTAGTGCCAACCACCAGTTCGTAGTGCCAGTGTGTCCGTTATTGCCGGCACTGACCCTCTCCTCCCATCCCAAATCTGATCTGGCAGTCTCGTTGCCTGTAATTAGATGAAATATGTTTGATTAATTTACAAGCCTCTGATAGCATTATCTGCCTCCCGTTGCGACCAGTAGAGAGTGGTTGTAAGCTGTCCGGGCTTTCATTCAGATGACTTCTTGAATTGTAACTGTATTTATGTATGTATGTGTGTATGTGTGTGTGGTGGAGTACAACCATGATGGGAATGAAGTCAATAGATCGTGTTGTTTTGAGTTAGACTAGATTCCTCAAATTGGCACCAGAAACAGCACAGTATGGCACTCTTTAAAGTCACGCTGTCCTTTCTGTTATACCCCTTTTCTGTCCTCCTCCCGTCAACTTATCTTAATGTATTTAATTATTATTTCGTCTGTTCCACAATTTACAGCTGCTTGATACCAAATAGAAATAGGTTATATGGCGAAATTACATACCTATAACTCACCAGAAGAATAAGAAGCTAAATACTGACAAATAAGGGAAGCTAAAAAGGGAAAAAATATAGTTCATGGCACCCGCTTTGAGAGCCACTTTCAGACTTTTTTTTTTTTTTTCAACATACGATGCAATTTTTATAGTCATATATATATATATATATATATATATATATATATATATATATATATATATATATATATATATATATATATATATATATATATATATATATATATATATATATATATATATATATTTATATATCTCTCTCTCTCTCTCTCTCTCTCTCTCTCTCTCTCTCTCTCTCTCTCTCTCTCTCTCTCTCTCTCTCTCTCTCTCTCTTCGTTATGTCTTCCTTTACCTGATACTATGTCTGGGTTGCTTCCTTATATAATGTTATTACTTGATTGTCATTACAAACATATTTCTAATAAACGCAATTTCCTCAGTGACAGAATATAAGAATACCAAACATGCCATCGTAAAACTAGAAGTGAACATCTCCCAAAAATAATAATCGATCACATAAAGAAACAAACAGATAGTGATAGATAGATAGATAGATAGACGAATAGTGAATGAATATAAATAAACGAATAACATTTCTCAATAAGATAAGATAGAATCACCCTAAACACAGTATCACTTCCTACCCCTTTACTTACTATTGCTTAATGTTATCATCACACAAATTTTACAACAATCTAATCAAGTTAATTCAAAGACACACGCATGTTCGCAAACGTTCACTGTTCTATGATATGAACAGAGAAAGTGTAAATATAACAACAGAGAGATTTCCCGTATCGCCTTAAACGTTTTTTTTTTTTTCTTTTTTCTTTTTTTTCTTTTTTTCTTTAGTTTATGTTCAAGTATTATGCAATACTGTTGAGTTATACAGTATATGTTTATGGATTATAATGATGATGAGGATGATAATAATGATGAGAATAAGAATGGTCATAAAAATCATATCTATGGTTATAATGATGATAATGATGATAATGATGAGAATGAGAATAGTCATAGAAATCATAGCTATGATAATAATGATGATAATGATGATGATAATAATGAGCATATTAGAAATAAAAAGGATAATGATATCAATGATGATAATAATGAGTCTAATGATAATGATAATGATGATAATAATGATGATACTAAAAATGATAATAATAATAATGATGATGATAATGATAATAATTATAATAATAATAATGATAATAATAATAATAATGATAATGATAATAATAATAGTAATAACATTTATGAGGATAATGACAATGATAATAATACAAATAATAATAGTAATAACAATAATGATAATAATGATAAAAAAAACAATAAAAACAACAAAACAACAACACTGACCAGAACAACACAACTAAACAACAACACCAAACACCAACAAGCAAGAACCAAAAAACAACACCACCACCACCAACAACAACAACAACACCAACACAAAGAGATAGCAAGAGACACACACATCAATCACCCAGACACCATCAGGAAAACAAAAACAATTCTCTTTTCCTCAGCTTTCCCTTTGAAGGCGAATCCTTTTATATAAAAAAAAAGTGATACATCGTTACCTGCAGGAAAGCTGGTTTATGCTGTCACAGGTGTCTAGGATGCTTGCACATGCATGAATAAACAGCCACAGAATGCATGGATACTTTCTGATGAAGTCTTCAAGTTGTCAAGGAGCCTCGGCTTATCTTGGGTTTGTGTTGAGGATTATGTTGATAATGTTGATAATGATTATGTTGATAATGTTGATAATGATGATAATGTTGATAATGTTGATAATGTTGATGATGATAATGTTGATAATGTTGATAATGATAATGTTGATAGTGTTGATAATGATAATGTTGATAATGTTGATAATGATAATGTTGATAATGATAATGTTCATAATGTTTATAATGATAATGTTGATAATGATAATGTTGATAATGATAATGTTGATAATGATAATGTTGATAATGTTGATTGGTTCTCGTGTTGGGTATGGTTG
>NW_028234408.1:47348905-47351405 GCF_977035675.1 Penaeus japonicus | reverse complement strand
GTATTATAAATATATATTATATCTTATATATATATATAATATATTGTAAATACTATATATATCAATATATAATATATATATATATTATTATACCATTATATATATATATTATATATATATATATATAATATATATATATATATATAAATATATGTATATATAAAAATATGTTTAAATATATATATATATATTATATATATATATATATATTTATAATATATATATATATATATATATAAATATATGTATAATAAAAAATAAGTTTAAATATATATTATATATATATATTATATATATCTATATATATATAATATATATATATATATTTATTTACATATATGGGATCCAGATGGATCTTGATAATCTTGTCGTTCATTTTCAATAAATGCATTTCGTGTATAGTGGGTTTATCTGCCATTTTATCATCTCGGAAGAGTGTTTTGCCAATTATATATAAATATTAATAGTATTTATATATATATATATTATATATTTATTTTTATATGATATACATGTAGATATATATTTATTATATTATATGATTTATATATTTATTATTTTCTGTATAGATTTATTATATATTTATGTAGATATATATGATATATATAGATTGTTATGTATATACTATATTTATATTTATAATGATACTCACATAGATAGATAGATGATTTATATATATATATTTATTTTTATTATATATAGATATAGTTTTATTGGTTTATATATTTATTATAGATTTTGTTATTTTGAGAAGATTTATATATATATTACTTAGATATACATATATTGATTGATTATATAGCTTGAATATCTACAGATATAATAGATTGATAGTAGGTTGATTGATAGAGTAGATACTCAACACACACTACGAACTCACACACACACACTCTCACTCATTCTTTATGTGTGTAGTAGTGTTTGAGTGTGTGTGAGTTGAGTGTGTGTTTGTGTTGAGTGTGTGTGTATGTGTGAGTCTGTGTGAGTAGTGTGTGAGAGAGAGTGTGTTTGTTGTGTGTGTGTGGGAGTTGGAGACTTGTTAGTTCAGAGAGTGTGTTGAGTCGAGAGTGAGTGGAGTGTGTGTGTGAGTAGTTTGTGAGAGAGTGTGTGGTGTTGTGAGAGTGTGAGTGTGTGTGGAGATGTTTGAGGTGAGGAGTGTGTGATGTGAGAGTGTGTTGTGTGTGGGTCTAAGGGGGTGAGAGTGTTGGTGGGGAGAGTTTTGAGATTTTGTTTTTGTGTAGAGTGTGAGTGGTTTGGTTTGTGGTGTTGTGTGTGAGAGTGTGTGAGTGTGAGTGCTTGTGAGATTGTGTGTGATGTGTGTGTGTGGTGGTGTGTGTGTGTGTTTGTGTGTGTGTGTGTGTGTGTGAGTTGAGTAGAAGAGTGAGTGGTGAGTGTGTGGTGTGTGGTCTGTTTGGGTGATGTGTGTGAGTTTTTTGTGATTGTGTTTTAGAGTGGAGTGTGGTGATAGAGGTGTGTGTGGTTGAGTGTTAGAGTGGTGAGTAGAGTGTGTGTGAGTGTGTGTGAGAGTGAGGGAGTTCTGAGTTGGTGTGAGAGTGTGTGTGTGTGGGAGTGTGTGTGTGGTAGTGTGCGAGTGTGTCTGTGAGTGTGTGTGAGAGTGTGATGTGATTGTGTGATTTTTAGAGTGTTGTTAGTGTTTTGTCATTGTGTGTTTTTATGTGAGTGTGTGATTTATCTGAGTTTTTGTTTGAGTGTTTTGTATATACGTATTTATTTTTTTATTGAATATTGAGTGTTATTATTATATAAGTTATCTATATTATTTTATATGTGTGATATTTATTTTTTATAGATATATTCGATAGTATAGTATCTTATTGTTTTTATAGTACTTGAGATGTATAGTGATAGTATATGAGAGTTAGATAGAGTGAATATAGTTATTTATTGATGGTTTAGTTATAAGATTATAGTAGTGAGTTTGAGATAGGTATATATTTATAGTATTGATAGTTATGTTAGTTTACAATATGTTTATATTTGATTTATATAAGATAGTAGAGGTTATAGTATTTAATATTTAGTTTATAGTTTATAGAGTATATATATTTAGATTAAAACAGAATTTATATTTATTATTTATAATTTTTCATTTTTTATATTTATATTTATTTGATTGATATATTTAGTATATTTATATTTGATATATATTGATATTTTATTTATTTGGTTGTATGTTGGTATATAGAGAGGGTGAGTGTGTGGTGTGTTTATCTGGGGTTTATGGATGTGTATAGGGTTATATATATATATACATCTTAATTAGGTTAGATTATATAGTGATATATATATTTTAATAGATATATTTTTAATATATAGTTTTATTTATATATATTTATATAGATATAGATAGAGATATAAATACATGTATTGATTTTTATATATATTGATATATGATATTTTTATAAGATTATATGATTTAGAAATATATAATTCTGATAGGGTTTTATTTATATTTTTATATATTTTTATGTTGTTGGTT
>NW_028234408.1:47336405-47338905 GCF_977035675.1 Penaeus japonicus | reverse complement strand
TATATATATAGTTCAGAGTATATAAGATACATCATTATATAGTATATTATAGTGTATATATATATTTTATATTGTTATATTTAATAAATATATTATATTTTAGGTATTATATATATAGACTTAGTATGATGACAATATTATTATATATTATATATATAAAAGTATTGATACTATATATATATATATATAGATGTTATATACGAGATATATACTGATGACATATATATATGATATATTAATTATGATATATAGAATATGTAATATATATATTATATCTATATATATAACATACTTTTTAAACAACAACCTACACACATGGGGTGTGTTGTGTGTATATATATATATATTAGTTATTATATATATTTATTATTTATATTATTGTTGTTTATATATATATAGTATATATACCGAGTGTTATATTATCGAGTATACTATATTTACTATTTATGATATATATATGATATATAAATTATATATCACACACACACACACACTACACACTACACACACCACATTATATATTATTATATTTATATATATATATTTAATATAGATATATTATATAGATATATTTTTTTATATTTTATATATATTAGATATATTTAAACATTATATAGTTATTAGATATATATAAATATATCTTTGGAGATTATATGATCATATACTCATACTATTATACGATTTATATGAGATAGGTAGATTATATATATTGTCATAATGAGTATATTTACTGGTATATATATATATATAGAAGATTATATAGATATATATATATATATTTATTTTATATAAATCTGACATATATATATAGTATAGTATATATATTAGAGAATTATATATATTATATATATTATATATTATATTGATATGTATATGTTATAGTTATATATTTAATATATAGATTAGAGTTATACGCAGAGATTTATTAGAACGTGATTTAGATAATACTATATATATTATATATAGGTATATATATATAATATTATATATTGATTCTATATACGCACGATTAGATATATATATATTTAGATTGTATGTATAGGTATATGTATATACATTAAAAGAAAAAAAATAATAAAATATATAAATATTATACATACAGTAATATATGTATTATATATATATACATATATATTATATATATATATATACTATTCGTATATGATATATATACTATATATATATATATATAGATATATATTTAATTAATAGTTATAATATAGACCCCCCAAAACACACGCACATATTTTATAGTGGATTTATATATATATATATATATATTATATATTATTTTATATATATATATATATATATATATTATATTTTTATATACATATATATAGTATATATATATATATTTTGTTTTTTAGTAGTATATAGTTGTGTGTGTGTGTGTTGTGTGTGTGTGTGTGGGTGTGTGTGTGTGTGGTTGTGTGGGTGTGTGTGTGGTGTGTGTGTGTGTGCGCTGGGTGTGTGGGGTGGGTGGGTGGGTCGGTGGGTGAGTGTGGTGTGGGGGATGTGTTTTGTTGCTTTTATATTTGATATTTTATAGTTGTGAGATATTTATTTAGTTATATATATATATATTTACTTATCTTATATATATATATGAGATAGATATATTGTTGTATTATTATATTTTTTTTGTCTGTTAGTTTTATATATATAGATAGTGACATATAGTGTGATTTTTAGAGAATAGTTTTTTTTGTGATATATGATTGTGATTGATAGGTGTTTGTATATATTTTGTAAATATATATTTATTAATATTTAAAGGATTTTTTTATAGTTATGAGTTAGATACATATTTATATGTTTAATTTTGATATTTATATTTTTTTATTTTGGTATGATTTTTGGATTGAGTTTAGTAGATATATTTATTTTTGATGAGATTAATTAATTGATATAATATATTAATTGTACAATATTTATATTTAGATATATTATTTATATTGTTATGATATTTATGTTAGGTTTTATATTTTCTTAGATTTTTAGATTTTAGATTTATTTAGATAGGTATTACAACTCTTAGATATTTATATATAAATATATATATATATAGAGATATTGATATATATGTTATATTTATAGTGTTTTGTATGTATGTATATGTATGGGTATTACATATAAATTTGAATAATAAATTTGATATTAATTGATAATACATAGTATTTGTTAGTTATATTATAGATTTATTATATATATTTATATATATATATATTTATATATATTTATATATTGTTTTGACAGACACCCCCCCACTCACAACTTGTGTATATATATTTTGTTTATATAATTTATATATATTTATATATATATATATATATTTTATTTTATTTATATGTATATACATATATATATATCTTATTTTATATATATATATATATATATATATTTTGTGTATTTATTTATATAATATAGATGTATATATATTTATACATTTTTTTTTATTAATAGTATATATATATATATATATATGATAGTTATAGAT
>NW_028234408.1:47328905-47331405 GCF_977035675.1 Penaeus japonicus | reverse complement strand
ACGAGGGGATGATCTCTGCCTCCTTTCCCTGACGATCTCGCCGATCTTCTTCCAAGATGATGTGACGACCTTGATGACGTGGGTCACCCAAGGCCTCCAAGTTCCTCAGTCATCTCCCAGAGCGAAGAAGGTTCCTCGGGAGTCTAAGGGATGTCATGTGAGTCATCATTCTTGCGTCTGTTCATCATCTTCTCTGTCTTTCTACTAAGGTGGAAGAATGTGTTGTGAGAATGACGGAGGTGATGGAAGACGTAATGATGTGATGGAAGACGTTGATGATGTGATGGAAGACGGGATATGTGATTTTATGACGTTGATGAGGTATGGAAGACGTGAATGGAGTGTGAGGAATCTCGTTGATGCTGTGATGGAAGAGTTGATGATGTGATGGAAGACGTTGATGATGTGATGGAAGACGTAAAGATGGATGGAAGACGTATTGATGTGAAGGAAGACGTTGATGATGATTGGAAACGTGATGATGTGATGGAAGACGTTGATGATGTGATGGAAGTCGTTGATGATGTGATGGAAGTCGTTGATGATGTGATGGAAGACGTTGATGATGTGATGGAAGACGTAATGATGTGATGGAAGACGTAATGATGTGATGGAAGACGTTGATGATGTGATGGAAGACGTAATGATGTGATGGAAGACGTTGATGATGTGATGAAGCGTTATGATGTGATGGAAGAGCTTAATGATTGATGGAAGACTTGAATGATGTGAGTGAGTGTAATTGATGTGATGGAAGACGTTTATGAAGTGATGAAGTACGAATGATGTGATGGAAGACGTTGATGATGTGATTGAAGAACGTAATGATGTATGGACAGACGAAATATGTGAAGGAAGACTGGATGATGTGATTGGAAAGCGTAATGATGTATGGAAGACGTGATCCGATGGAGTCGTTGATGATGTGATGGAAGACTTAGTCATGATGTGTGGAAGAAGTTGATGATGTGATGAAGACGTTTGATAGATGGAAGACGTTGATGATGTGATGGAAGACGTAATGATGTGATGGAAGACGTAATGATGTGATGGAAGACGTTGATGATGTGATGGAAGACGTAATGATGTGATGGAAGACGTTGATGATGTGATGGAAGACGTTGATGATGTGATGGAAGACGTAATGATGTGATGGAAGACGTTGATGATGTGATGGAAGTCGTAATGATGTGATGGAAGACGTTGATGATGTGATGGAAGACGTAATGATGTTGAATGAAGACGTTTGATGAAGTGATGGAAGACGTTGATGATGTGATGGAAGCGTAATGATGTGATGGAAGACGTTGATGATGTGATGGAAGACGTTGATGTTCGTGATGGAATTGATGTGATGGAAGACGTTGATGATGTGATGGAAGACGTAATGATGTGAAGGAGACTTTGATGAGTGATGGAAGACTTAATGGATGAGATGGTAAGACGATGAATGATGTGATGAAGTCGTTGATGAGTGTGAAGACGTTGAATGATTGATGGGTAAGAACGTAATGATGTGATGGAAGGACGTGTTGATGATTATGGGAAGACGGTGATGATGTGATGGAAGACGTTGATGATGTGATGGAAGACGTTGATGATGTGATGGAAGACGTAATGATGTGATGGAAGACGTTGATGATGTGATGGAAGACGTAATGATGTGATGGAAGACGTTGATGATGTGATGGAAGACGTTGATGATGTGATGGAAGACGTTGATGATGTGATGGAAGACGTATTGATGGAAGACGTTGATGATGTTATGGTAGACGTTGATTATTTGATGGAAGACGTTGAATGAATGAAGGAAGACGTACTGATGGAAGACGGTGATGATGTGATGGAAGACGTTGATGATGTGATGGAAGACGTTGATGATGTGATGGAAGACGTTGATGATGTGATGGAAGACGTTGATGATGTGATGGAAGACGTAATGATGTGATGAAGACGTTGATGATTGGATGGATAGACGTTGTGATGGAAGACGTTGATGATGTGATGGAAGACGTAATGATGTGATGGAAGACGTTGATGATGTGATGGAAGTCGTTGATGATGTGATGGAAGACGTTGATGATGTGATGGAAGACGTAATGATGTGATGGAAGACGTTGATGATGTGATGGAAGACGTTGATGATGTGATGGAAGTCGTTGATGATGTGATGGAAGACGTTGATGATGTGATGGAAGACGTAATGATGTGATGGAAGACGTTGATGATGTGATGGAAGACGTAATGATGTGATGGAAGACGTTGATGATGTGATGGAAGACGTAATGATGTGATGGAAGACGTTGATGATGTGGTGGAAGGCGTTGATGATGTGATGGAAGACGTTGATGATGTGATGGAAGACGTTGATGATGTGATGGAAGACGTAATGATGTGATGGAAGACGTTGATGATGTGATGGAAGACGTAATGATGTGATGGAAGACGTTGATGATGTGATGGAAGACGTTGATGATGTGATGGAAGACGTTGATGATGT
>NW_028234408.1:47298905-47306405 GCF_977035675.1 Penaeus japonicus | reverse complement strand
AGCGATTTTATCATAATTGTTATTTTTGTTTTTTTTTTTTTTTTTTTTTCATTTCTATTCTTCTTTCTATCTCTCTTTCTGTTTTCCTCACTTGTTCTCTTTCTGTTTTTCTCACTTGTTCTCTTCCCTATCTCTATTGTGCTCCCTTCTCTTTTAATCATCATCATCATCCTCATCATTATTATCATCATTAGAATCATCATTAGAATCCTTATATCCTATTAATCATTATTCCCTCACCGCCACCCCACCAACACACCACTTCCTCCCTCCCCCCCCCCCCCACTACCCCCTCCCCCCCCCCACCCGCTCCCTAAACAGCAAAACGAGTAGAGGAGCAAAAAAAAAGGTCATGCTTTTAAACTCATCATCACTTGCTCTCTCGAAGCATCAACCGCTGACAAGGATACAAGAAATTCCGCCTTAATTGTTATTCCTTATCTTCTAACTGCGACGCTAGACCTAATATTTCTTCGAGGATAAAGCTGACATGCCAATTATTCACACGAGTTTGAAAGTTTCGTTTCTTTCTCCGTAGACTTATGTGTGGGTGTGAGCGTGCGAACGAATGGGGAAGGAGGGTTGGAGAGAGAGAGTGGGAGAGAGAGGAAGAGAGAGAGTGGGAGAGAGAGAGAGAGAGAGAGAGAGAGTGGGAGAGAGAGGAAGAGAGAGAGTGGGAGAAAGAGGAAGAGAGAGAGTGAGAGAGAGAGAGAGTGGGAGAAAGAGGAAGAGAGAGAGAGAGAGAGAGAGAGAGAGAGAGAGAGAGAGAGAGAGAGAGAGAGAGAGAGAGAGAGAGAGAGAGAGGGAAGAGAGGGGGGAGAGAGAGAGAGAGAGAGAGAGAGAGGGAGAGAGAGAGAGAGAGAGAGAGAAACTGTGACTGAGACAGACAGAGACAGAGAAGATGACAAAGACGGAGAGGAGAAGGAGAAAGATTTTGGAAAGGAAGAGAGAGAGAGAGAGAGAGAGAGTGACAGAGAGAGAGAATTAAAGAGAAAGAAACAGAGAGAGAGAGAAAAAGAGAGAGAAACGAAATACCAAGAGAGAAATCACACACACACGTATATTTGTCAAATGAATAATTGATTCACCTCGACTCATCTAATTAAAGGATTTGAAATATATTCATGTGTAAATTCTTTTTTCCCCGTATGAAAAAAAAGTAGTAACAACAACGCATTCAAATATTTAAACAAACATCAACACCCTAACACACTCAATCACGGGGGAGGTCAGTTCATAGTGCACAATCCCGTTTGATTCAATTGATTACTATGTAAATCATACAATTCACCAGCCATTATATTACTGCATAAAAAAAAATGTTGACTCTCTCACAATAAATGTTTGGAATATTTGTTGGAAATAAAAAAGCCTAAAAACATGTCATGAGAGCACACGGTTCATAGTGCATGATATCATTCACATTTGATTATTTTCTGTAACGTGGAATATTGCGGGGAAGTCATACGGTCCTTTGCGCCGTGTTTCGGAATGCGATTGGCAAATTGATTATGTGAAATTAGTTTTTTGGTGTTTAGTGGCACGTCTTTCGTAACCACCCCTTGTATCTCTCTCTTTATCTGTCTGTTTGATTTTCGTTCTTCTCTCGGTGTTTCTCTATCTCTTTTTTATCTGTGTTTCTCTCTCATTTTCTCGCACTTCTTACTAATATCTCTTCTTGCCTGTTCGTTTATTTGTCTGTTTTTTTTTTTTCTGCCTCTCTCTATTCCCCTCTCTCCCTTTATCACTCCCATTCCATCTTTTTCACCCACTCCTCAATCTCTCTCTCTCTCTCTCTCTCTCCCTCCCACGTCTCGTCTTCAGCCCCTCTCTCTCTCCCACATTTCGTCCTCCCTCTCTCTCTCCCTCTCTCTCTCCCTCTCTCTCTCTCTCTCTCTCTCTCTCTCTCTCTCTCTCTCCCACCTCTCGTTTTCCCCCTCTCTCTCTCTCTCACCTCTCGTCCTCCCACTCTCTCTCTCACCTCTCGTCCTCCCACTCTCTCTCTCCCCTCTCATCCTCCCTCTCTCTCTCTCTCTCTCTCTCTCTCTCCCACCTCTCGTCCTCTCTCTCTCTCTCACCTCTCGTCCTCCCTCTCTCTCCCTCCCACCTCTCCTCCTCCCTCTCTCTCTCCCACCTCTCGTCCTCCCCCTCTTTCTCCCTCCCACCTCTCCTCCTCCCTCTCTCTCTCCCACCTCTCGTCCTCCCCCTCTTTCTCCCTCCCACCTCTCCTCCTCCTTCTCTCTCTCCCACCTCTCGTCCTCCCCCTCTTTCTCCCTCCCACCTCTCCTTCTCCCCCTCTCTCTCTTTCCCACCTCTCGTCCTCCCTCTCTCTCTCTCTCTCTCTCTCTCTCTCTCTCCCTCTCTCGTACTCATCGTCCATCACTCTCCTCTCCTCTCGCACTCTCAAAGACCTTTCTCTCTCTCTTCTCTCTCTCTCTCTCTCTCTCTCTCTCTCTCTCACTCTCCACTTTCATCACTCGCTGCCCTCTCTCGTCCTCTCTCCTCTCCTCTCGCTCGTCCTCATCATTTCATCGTCTTCTCTCTCTCATCTCTATCTCTCGTTCTCATCTTCTCTCTCAATCATTCCATCATCTCTCTCGAGCCCACGTTCTCTCTCTCTCTCTCTCTCTCCGATCTCTCTCTCTCTCTCTCCCCCCTCGTCCCCCCCCCCCTCTATCTCTCTCTCACACCTCTCTTCATCCCTCCCTCTTTCTCCCCACCTCTTGTCCCCTCCCCCCCTCTCTCTACCAGCTCTCGTCCTCCCTCTATTCCCCCATCATTCCTCTTCTTTTTATCTTTTTTATCAATCTTTCTCTCTGATAACAGTAGGCCCAAATCATCTGCATTCCTGCGTGAAAATATACTAAGTTGTTCTCTGAATGCGCATTTGGCGACCCTTGAAGATAACTTGGCGTTTGTTACACTGATGTTCTATGACGTCATTCTAGTTACTCCTGTTTCTCAGTCTGTGAATTTGTTGTTTCTTTCTATTCTTTTGTTTGTTTGTTTCATTTGTTATCCTCTTTTTGGTGTTTCTAATTTCTTATATTTCTTTTTTTATTTAAGTTATCATTTTTCTCCCCTTTTTTTGTTTTCTTTAAACACCCTTATTTATTTTTTTACCTTTTGTATGTTTGTTTTCTTTATTATTCTTATTGCTTGTTTGTTTCTGCTGTTTTCTAAGTTTAGATGTGTTGTTATCTTCGGGGTTTGTCGTGTTATGCTGTTGTTATTTTTCTCTCCGTTTCTTTAGTTTTTCTTCTCTCCTCATCGTTCCTTATCTGTTGTTTTTTTTAGTTGAGTTGTTGTTGTTTCCTTTGTTCGCTCTCTGCTGTTATTTATTTGCTTGTGTTCTGTTGCTTACCTGCTCCCTTCTGTTCTTTGTTATTCTTTTCTTTTTCTTTATCATTTTTTCTCCTTCCTTCTCATTTCTTTTTCCTGTTTTTCCTTCCTTCTTTCTATGCTTTCTAATCTGCCACACCCCCTTCCATTCTTCTTGGTTCTTTTTTCTTTCTTTCTTTCTTTTACTCATTTTCTTCTATTTGATCTCTCCCCTCCGCCCCTCCCGCCGCCCGCCCTCCCTCACTTCCATGTTTTGGGTATTTTATGCTTTGTTTTTTTTTTCTCTTTTATCATTACCCTTTATTTACTTTTATGCTACTGGCTGTCTACTTGTTCCCGTGATTCTTTTCGTATTTTAAATGTTCTCTTCAATCATCAATTTAAAACAGCTAGGTTCTATACCTATCATATCTGAACTATCTATCTATTATATCTTAAAAAAGCGTTATCTACCGATTTGCATTATAAAAGCTAGCGCATTTTTTCGGCCTACCTATTCATTTTTCATCTTTCCATGTGGAAATTTTTACATTGCCTTGCCTTGACTCACACACTCACAAACACACACACACACACAGGGACTGGTATGCCCATACACACAGACACACACACACACATACGCTATAACTCACGCTCACTATCACATATCCATGCACCTACGCAGCGCCATTAATGACACTCACATGGTTCACATTCTCTTCTTTATCTATCTCTTATTAACCCTCTTCTCTCTGCCTACTCTCTCTCTCATCTCCCTCTCTCTCTCTCTCTATCTCTCTCATCTCCCTCTCTCTCTCTCTCTATCTCTCTCCTTTCACTCTCTCTCTCTATCTATCTATCTCATTTCTCTCTCTCTCTCTCTCTCTCTCACTCTCACTCTCTCTCTCTCTCTCTCTCTCTTTCTTTCGATCTCTAAACTCCCATCTCTTCGCTCTCTTTCTTTCGTCTCTCTGCTCTCTCTCTCCTCTCGTCTCTCTACTTTCATCTCTCTCGATCTCTCTCTCTCATCTCTCTCATCCATCTCTCGGCGTCTCTCTCTTCCTCTCTCATCTCTCTCTTCTCTCTTCTCTCCTCCTTCCTCTCTCTCTCTTCACTCTCTCTCCACTCTCTCTTCTCTCTCTTCTCTCTCATTTTCGCTCACTGCACACACACACATGAATCCATCAATCAATCCGTCTATCTTTCCATCGGCCCATCCATCAACTTCACTGATTATTTCTATTATCTACAGGATCTATCTAACCGTTTTTATCACAACGTTTTCAACTCACACTTCGTTCTCCTCTTCTCCTCTTTCTCTATCTATCTAGACCTATCTGTCTCTAAGTCTCTCTTAAAAATTCTATCTGTTTTTCTCTCTCTCGTCTCTCTTCTTTTTTCTTTCATCTTCCTCTCATCTTCTTCTCTCTCCTTCTCTCTCTCGTCTTCGTCCTGCTCTCCCACCCACCCCCTCTCTCTCATCGTTTTCTTTCATCTCTCTATCTCTGTCTCTCTCTTTCTCTCTCTCTCTCTCTCTTTCTCTCTCTCTCTCTCTCTCAAGCTGGTCAGATCTCTCTCTCTCTCAATCTCGATCTCTTCTCTCTCTCTTCTCTCGTCTCTCTTCTCTCTCTCTCTCGTCTCTCTCTTCCACTCTTTGGTTCTCGTCTTTTTCTCTCTCATCTCTCTCTCTTTCATCTCTCTCCGGTCTCTGTCTGTCGCTTCTCTCTACTTCTCTTCTCTCTCTCCCTCCTCTCTCGCTCTTTCTCGTACCGTCTCTGTGAGAACTATATATCATGCTTATATATGATATTGCAAGATACAGCCAATAAATAATTACACAATATATCATATGAATATCACACTAGTGAGGCAATCGCCAGGTCAAGGTCGGGTCAACTTTTGAGAGAGGGTGATTCGCACATAGGTTTTGCCTTCTCAAGTACCTAGACGCCTCAAAAGACCTTTTAAAAAAAACCTTTGACAGTCCATCGCCTCCTACATTCCTAGACTACCTTCCCGCATAACCCCCCCCACCCCCCCCCCCCCCATTGGTGACGGCGGATAGGAAACCCCCTTCCATATAAGCAGGATGTCTGGAAGATACAGATAGACCGGGGGAAATCGACTGTGCTATCACTGGGGAAATCCCCTCCTGATTTCTCCACCATGTTTATACGTGTTGTGAATAAGTGTTTATTACTGTAGCTGTATAGTTATCTATCGTGTAACCATAACGTCAGACTATCTGCGTTATAGGAATAAACCTGAACTGTACAAACCCTGGTGTCATGGTATTTCAACTGCCTTTAATTAGTGGTGTGAAGTGAGGTTATTAGTTCCCACAAGACTAAGACACACCCATCACTCTCTTTCTCTTTCTCTCTCTCTCTCTCTCTCTCTCATCTCCTCTCTCTCGCTCTCTCGTCTCTCTATTTCCTTCATCTCTCTCTCTCTCTCTCTCTCTCTCTCTATCTCTCTAGTTTACGGAAATACGAACGAAACTTACCTTGATTATGATTTTTTTTTTGTTATACTTTGATTCCTTTTATTATGATCAAGTGTTATTGCTTTTGTTAACATTATCAGTGATATTGTTGTGCTAATGATAATGATATTGATTATATCAGTAATGATGATAATAGTGATGGTAATGGAAATAATGATAGTAATGATAATGATGATTATGAAGATAATGATGATAAAGATGAGAATGATAGTAATGATGGTGCAAAACAATAATGATGATGATAATACTAATACTAATATAAATCATGATTACAGTAATGATTATAATGGTAATGGTGATAATGATGATAATAATGATAATGATAATAATGACAATGTTAACAATAATGGTGATAAGAATGATGATGATATGGATAAGGATAATAGTAATGATAATGATGATGATGATAGTAATGATAATAGTAATAGCGATAACAATAATGATAATGATGATGATAATAACAATAGTGATGATACTAATAACAACAACAATGCTTATGAGAATAATGATAATAATGGTTACAACAACAACAATAATAATGATAATGTTAACAATGATAATAGGAATATAAATATGATAACAATTAAATTTTCATAATCATCATCATTATCGCCATCACTATTTTGTTATCATATTATCATGAACACTTTATCATCCTATCAATATCATCATATCATCATTATTATATTATCACCATTAACCTTATCAATAACATCAATTTCATAATCATCATCATCACTACCATCATCATAATGATATTCAATCAATATTTATCAATAAATTTCGGACCCTTCTCCTCTTCCTCCTCCTCATCATCATCATCATCAATATTCAATATCATCATATTCATCTTTAACAATATTAAGTGCAAAACATTTACAACACATCTCGAAGGGAAAACCGATCAGCTTTCGACGAATCTTCACTGCTACAGCTTTTCTACTGCTTCTAAGGGGGGGACTGTGTTTGTTATTCCTTACGTCTTATATACTTGGCTATTAGCTTGTTGTCTCCGACCTATCACTACAAGCGTTAGAGTTTGCTTGAAAAGGAATCGTTTTTATTAGTGGAATGTTGTTTTTTTTTTTTTTTTTATGGTTGGTGGTAAAATTGTATATTTTCCTCTTTGTGATATTTGTTTGTTTTTAGTATTATTACTGTCGTTATGTACAATGCAACACTCCCACGCACACACACTAATATAGCAGATACACAACTCACGCACACACACACACACACATATATGTATATAGCATATTATATATAAATATATATATATATATTAATATATAGTATATATAATATTATAATACTGTATATAAGAATATATATATATATACTATATATATATAGTATAATCATATCACATATACATATACATAGATTATATATATGTATATATAGTATATATATATATATATATACAATATATAAATATATATATATATATATAGTATAGTAATCTATATATATATATATATGTATATATAATATATATATATATACATATACATAGAAAATTTACATATATTTATATATATGAACCTACATATCGACAATGTACATGTAATGTATGTATGTATTATTTGTCAATATATATATATATAATATATATATATATCTATATATATATATATACAATAGTATAAATTCATATTATGTTGTAGACCTAT
>NW_028234408.1:47293905-47296405 GCF_977035675.1 Penaeus japonicus | reverse complement strand
GTTAGGAGAGGGGAGGGCCTGGGGATTGGTGGGGGGGGGGGTGGTGTGAGTGTGTGGAGGGTGTTTGGAAAGAAGGGGGTGGTAAGGGTTGGGAGGAGGATGGTAGAATGGGGGGTGGGGGTGTGGTAGTGCAAGATAGATATGGTTTTAATCAATGACCCATCGATAAACACCTGGAGGTGAACATGCGTGTAGATACACAGACGCACAAACACACACCCGCACACTCCACACGGGGGGAGAGAGGGCGGAAGACACCGGACCGGGTGCGAACATTGATGAGGGTTGATTTAAGATGGTTTGTGTGTGAATTTGTTGTTTGAGTTTTAGGAGGGTGGATTGTTTTGTTTGTGTGTGATGTGTTTGTGGTTTGGGTTTTGTTTTTTGTAGTGTTTGTGTGTGTTGTGTGTGTGTGTGTTGTGTTTGTGTTGTGTTGTGTTTGTGGTTTGTTGTGTGGTGGGGTGGGTGGGTTGGTTGATTGAGTTGTAAGTGTGAGTTGGAGTGAGTGAGTGAGTGAGTTGTGTGTGGGTTGTTGGGTGTGGGTGTGTGTGTGTTGTGTGGTTGGGGGGTGGGTTTGGGTGTGTGTGGTTAGGGGGTGTTGTTGTAGTTGGGTTTGGTGTTGTGGGGGTTGGGTTATTTTGATAGATATATTTGTTTTGTTTGTTTATATATATTTAATTTTATTGTGGTTTGTTATTATATGTTGTTAAGTAATTAATGTATGAAAATAATGATGTTAATATATGATTTATTTATTTTATTTTTTTTGTTATTTTTTTATAATTTTATTTATATATTATAGATATTTATAATTATTGTTTAAAGATTTAATTTTATGTAATTGCCTTTTCCTTCTTCTTCTTGTTCTTTTTCTTCTCTCATCTTTAAGATTCCTTGGCTGTTTCTTCGATAGCTTTCTTCACATGAATTACTGTCCGTTGCGGTGGTCTTGGGGTTGAAGAGGCGGGGGGGGGGGGGGGTGGATGGAAGGGGAGAGGGGCTGGAGGGATGGGGGAGGGGGGGAGGGGATAGGGCGTGGAGGGAGGGGGAGGGGGTTGAGGGAGGGGTTGGAGGAAGGGGTTGGAGGGAAGGGGATAGGGGGTTGAGGGAGGGGTTGGAGGAAGGGGTTAGAGGAAAGGGGATAGGGGGTGGAGGGAGGGAGATAGGGAAGGGGAGATAGGGGGGTTGGGGGTGGAAATAAACCTTTTAATGGTCTCTCTCTCTTTCTCTCTCTATTATTTTCTTTATCTTCCATTCTCCTACGCAAATTGCATCCATTGGATCTTTGTTTGTGTCTATCTTTTCCTGCTTGAATTCTCTGTTCGTCTATCTATAGTAAATATATAAACCTTTTCCTCGCGATATTTCACGATTCTTCTCTGTCTCTTATTTTACGCTTTTTCTTTATATGTCTAACGTGTCCTTTTTTTTTTTTTTTTTTTTTTCTTTTTTTTGCCGATTCTCTATTCATAATATTCGTTGTATTATTCTTTGGCCCTCATCTTTGTCTCGTTGTACGTTGTATGGTAGTATTTATTATTACTCTCTCTCTCTTTCACTTGTTTCTCACTTTTATCTCCTCTTTCTTTCGTTCCCTCACTTGTCTTTCGCTTTTTCCTTCCCTCTCTCTCTCTCTGTTTCTCTCTCTCTCTCTCTCTCTCTCTCTCTCTCTCTCTCTCTCTTTCTCTCCTCACTCTCCTCTCTCTCTCTCTCTCATCCTCCTCCTCTCTCCTCTCTCTCTCTCTCTCCTTCTCGCTCTCTTTTTTCTCTCTCTTTCTCTCTCTTTCTTATACTATCTTCCTCTCTCTCTCTCTCTCTCCTCTCTCTCTCTCGTCCGCTCTTCCTCTCCACTCTCTCTCTCTCTCTCTCCTCTCTATTCTCTCTCTCTTCTCTCTCTAACTCTCCTCATCTCATCTCTCTCTTCTCTCTTTCTCTCTCTCTCTCACTCGCTTTCCCTCCTCTCTCTTGCCTCTCGTCTTTTTGCTCCCTTTTCTTCCATACAGTGTTAACCCTTAGCAAAAGTAATGGACATTGTCGATCAAGTTACGCATCATTTTGGTTTCTCTAATTCTGGCAATCGCTCCTTTTCCTCCGCTCACTCCTCAAAACATTCCTAAGACTCAATTTCGCTTTGATGACAATTAATACTTCGTCCTTGTGGTTCACTTCTTAATAGAGGAGGTTGTATTTTTCTTCTTATTATTAGCAATAATTTCCTCGTGATTTTATACTGTTTTAGCTCATGTAATAATCACACATCTATATTGGAATCAATGAATGAGCGTATTGCCATAAATCAATTATGTGTTGTCATACACAATACACTCACGCAGGCCACTCACCCCGAACGCACATGCGAACTACAAATACAACAATATGTATAATATATATATATATATAATATATATATATATATATATATATATATATATATATAAATTATATTTAATATTGAATAACCCCGTAAATAGATAGATAGATAGATAGATAGATATATAAT
>NW_028234408.1:47263594-47266094 GCF_977035675.1 Penaeus japonicus | reverse complement strand
AGTCGTGTCGAAAAAGACGAAAGTTAAAGACGAAAAAAGTAATAATAATCAATTGAAATATTTTCTAACTTCTGCTCAAAAAAAGAAAAAAAAAAGAAAAAAAAAACTGTTCAAATAAATGCACATCCATCGGGTTCGTGATAATGAGATTCAGGTCGCTTTACGCGCATGAGTTTTGAAAGCATATTTATAAATATCCATATTTTTCCCCAATTCGTTTTTTTTTTAACCCCGCGTCCACAAAAAGTGAAATTATGATCGCCGGTTTCCCGCTATATTTATGTTGCAATTTATGAATGAATCAACACTGCGCTGAACAATACAGGACACATGTTTGGAAAGCTGTGTATTTCCGCGGCGCTGGACAATGGCCAGTCGCAATATGCTAATGCAGAAACGCGGGAAACTCTGAACTCTCTATAATGTTCTTATAACCCGGAGAAAGGCGATGGTTAGTGACGTCACGCCCTTTCCAGACGCAGTGATTGGTCGGGTCAGGACCGGATGCGACGTCACGCTTGGCTAGGCCGCTGATTGGATGATCGATGCCGGATGTTTATATGCGGGGTGCCATTAGCGGATGATAGAGCAAACCTCTCTATATAGAACGTAGAATGAAACTCTATTGTCGTAGCATCGCTTGCTCGTGTCATGCGATGGTCATGCACTCAGACGACTTAACCTATTAGCTTTGGTGATAGTTACATTTGCCCTCTTCACCTTCGCCCCCCCCTCCACTTCTCCCTTTTTTTTTTTTGATATGAGATTTTTTTCACCAGTGGAAAGGGTATCGTATGACTTGTCGGTGTGGAAATAACAGGCGCGGTTAATTGAAGGTTACTTAATTCTTTCGACACTTTTTTTCACAGGATGGTAAAATGATCGATAGTTGTCCCCATGCCATTCGGAAAGGCGACGTTTGGCTATTTAAAAGCAATTTGAGTGTGTATGTGTATGTATATCTCAATGTGGTGTGTGTGAGTATATATATATTATATATATATATTTATATATATATATATATATATATTTATTATATTTCTATATATGTAGTGTGTGTGTGTGTGTGTGTGTTATATATATATAATATATACATATATATGTATGATATATATGATATTATAAATACTATATATATATATATATAATATATATATTAATTATATAGCTATTATTGTATGTATATATGATATTATTTATATATATATATATATATAATATATATATATATATAATATACTTTATATATTTATATTTATATATATAAATCTATAATTTACATTATATATATAAATTATATATATAATCTACATATATCTATATATATATATATATATATACATATGTATATTTAATGTATATATATATGTATTTTTTATTATATATATTATATATATATATTATATATATATATATAATATATATAAATATAAAAACATATATATGTATAGATTATATATTAAAAAATATATATATATTAACTATTATATATCTATTTTATTTTAATTTATATAATATATATATATTTCTTTTTATTTATATATATATATATAATTTATTTGTGTTGTGTGTGTGTGTTGTGGTGTTGTCTGTGTGTTGTGTGTGTGTTTATGTATGTTTTATAATAAATATATATATAAATATTAATATATATATATATATATATATATATATATATTTATATTTTATACTTCCAACACAACGTACACCGCTTCTTTTTTTATTTTTCTCCGCCAATACATAATAATTGTACATATGGGGATTGATATGAAGGCTTTTTACGGAGAAGATATTCTTTGAAAGTTCCTTCCTTTTTCTTCTGTTTGTATATTCACATCCTTTGTCTGCCTCTCTATATCTACTTATCTTTTATGTCTATCCATATCTTTCTCTCTCTTTTTCTTTCCGTATCTCTTGGTGTTTTTATTCATCTATTTGCATCTTCATATATTTATCTACATATTTCTGTCTCTCTATCTACCTCTCACATATTCTCTTTCGTTCGACATGCTTGATGTTTTTATTCATCTATCTGCATCTCCATTTATCTATCTACACATTCCTATCTCTCTATCTACTTCTCCCCTATTCCCTTTCCTTCTACATGTTTCTCACGCACCTATACGTAAAGATTCTTCTATTCCACTGCTTACCATTAAACACGAACTATCTATTATCTGAAATCTTCTGAAAAAAAAAAAAAAAATCAATTTTTTCGTTGGGGGTTTTGGTGTTTAATTCCTCTCGTTCAGATATCTTCCCTTTGGGTTTTTTTGGATGAGCTGATTGTTCATTGTTCTCTGACGAAGATTTGATCAGCGATATGTTATGCTGAACACCCTTGCATATTAAATAGTATAAAAATTGTGTTGTTCAAGCTCTGAGTACATTAATATTCATATGATCAGTTTGATTTTCTCTTTGTCTACGTTCTTGAATACAGACATATTCTCATACACACATACGAACGCGCGCACATATACACACACACACATACACA
>NW_028234408.1:47256094-47258594 GCF_977035675.1 Penaeus japonicus | reverse complement strand
ATATAATATATATATATATAAATATATATAGAATATAATAATGTATATATATATATATAGTTATATATATATTAAATAAATATATATATATATATGTATGTATATATATTTAAATATCATATATTTAAATACTATATATTATATAACATATATATGTATATAGATATATGCATAAATTTAAATATATCTAAACAAAGTACGAATATGCATATAATATTATATATATATATATATATATATATATAATATATATATATATAGATATATATATCCATATAAATTATAATATATATATATCCATATACCAAAATGTAACCATGTATATAAATATATATATAATATATATATATATATTATATATCTATATATACATATATATATCTATTTAAAAATATATATATATATAAATATATAAACATAACAATATATACGTAAAAAACTAATACATCTGCAATACATAAATATATAAATCTATAAAAATAAATCTCAATAGAATAACTATCAATAAATGACTATCTTTATCTCTAAGTATAATCTACATATACAAAACGAAATATCATAAATATATAAATCAAAAAATATAAATTATCAGAAAATATCTATAATATATATATATATAAATAAATAAAAAATAAATATATACTATCAGCACTAAATATCAAAATATATTTAAAAAAAAGGATGCATTAAATATAATATAAAAAATATATTATATATATAAAAATATATATATATGGACTACTTTATAAATATAAAAATATAAATATCTAATACAAAAATAGATATAGTTACATATACGCAACTTCCTTATATATACTTACATATACATACAACTATCTATCTATTATATATCTATATATATATATATATATATAACTATAAAAATATAAGTATGTCTCTGTAAATATAAATATACTTATATCAAAAAATATATAAAACTATATATAAATTATAAATATAATATGTGAGTGTGTGTGTAAAAATCTCATACATAAAATAAATATAAATATATATCTAATAATATCAAATATATTATATATATCAGTGATAGTGGAGTTTATATAGAATATAAAATAAATATCTATATATATATATATCTAAAAAAATATCTATAACTATATATATATGTAAGTATTATATATAGACTGCTATCATGAAAATCTCTATATCTATATATATATATCGCAAACATCTATATAAATACTAATATAATATATATATAATAATATCTATATATATATCTTTATACATATAGATGAAACTCGACTATCTACCATACATATATATAATTAAAAAATATATATCTAAATATATATTATCATATATATAGTATAACTACATACACATATTCACGCACGCACAAGGAGATATTAACCGGTTTGCGAGTGTTTCTCAACCGAAATAAATGTCATAATAGATGTAGTTGCTAATGACCATACATAACGCTGCAAGTATAGACTCTAGATAATAAGTTTCGGCAACGAAGCAGTCCTTAGTTCTGTGTAAGCACATGCGTCACCCTGTAATTATCACCATTGGTGTTGCTGGCATCCGGGGGGAGTGGGGGGAGAGAGGGGAGAGGGGGGAGAGGGGGGAGAAGGGATGGAGGAAAGAGAGGGGAGGGTGTGAGGGTGGGAAGGAGGGAGGGAGGGTGTGAGGGTGGTAGGGTGGGAGGGAGGGAGGGAGGAAAGAGAGGGGAGGGTGGGAGAGAGGGAGGGAGGGTAGGAGGGAGGGTGAGGTAGTGGTGGGGATGGAGGGAGGGAGAAGGAGTAGGGTGTGGATTGAGCGGGAGGGTGGGAGGGAGGGAAGGAGGGGAGGGGAGGGAGGGAAGGTAATGGGAAGGGAGGGATACGGAAAAGGGAGGGAGTGCGAGGGTTTGGAAGGGCTGGAGAGAGGGAGGGAGAGAGACAAGGAAGAGGAGGAAAAGGGAAGGGAAGGGAAGGAAGAGGAAAGAAAAGTGAAGGGAAGAGTGGAGGGGGTGAAGCAAGAAGCGGAGGGAGGAGAGGAAGGGGGAGTGGTGGGGGGGATTCGCAGATTCCAGCGTCCTAATACATACATTAGTTAGCGGAAGTTAGCGAGACATGTCTGGTCGAGCAGATGATGAATGACACAGCACAGACGAACTTCTAACACAATATCTATCATATATGAAATATGATTCTGTACATAATATATATATCATATATATATATAAATATATAAATCTATGATATATAATAATTATTCATATATATATTATTATTTATTTATGTATGAATTGTGAAAGATGTAAGTATGAATATAAATGACGGTAGTAAAAGATATATACTAATATAATATATAATATATAAATATATATATATATATATATATATATATAAATTTATTTATTTCTTTATTATTTAATCATAGTTACCATAAAACAAAATAATGAAGGTGTTATTCTCTCTTATATTTATGATCCCTAAGGATAACATCGCTATTACGTATAAATGACATATGGAGAGAACTAATGCCATAA
>NW_028234408.1:47241615-47244115 GCF_977035675.1 Penaeus japonicus | reverse complement strand
ATAATAATGTTAAAGTAATGAGGACAATAATAATGATGATGATACTAAAAAATTATCATCATCATAATAATAACAATGATAGTAATAACCTAATGATAATAGTAATTATAAAAATAATGATAATCTTTGAGATAATAATGATATTGATAACTATTACAATAAAAATAGTAATAGTAATGGACAAAAACAATTTCAGTAAAGATAATGATAATCATAATAATAATAAGGGAAATTAAGATAAAGATGATAATGATAATAGAATTAATGATAACAATAATAACAAAATAATAATAATCATAATGATAATAATAATAATGCTGATAATGATGGCAATAATAATAATAATGATAAAGATAGCAAAAATGGCAATAATGATAATGAAAGTGATAGAATTAAGGATAATAAAAATAATGATAATAATAGTAAGAATAATAATAATGGTGATGGTAATAATGCTAACTTTAGTCTAAGAAAAGATAGTTATAATAGTAGCGATAATGATAGTTAGAATGGTAGTGATGATGATAAAGATATAGAAATAATGATAATAATGATGAAATTGATGTTGATATTAATGATGATAATGATAACAATAATATCAGCAATGGTAATGATACTGATAATAATAGTTATGATAACGAGATGATAACGAGATAATGATGATAATGACAATAATAATTACTACAAGAATAACAAAAAGGATTATGATAATTAAAAGGAGGATAATGATGATAAAAACAGTGATAGAGATAACAATAATTGAGATAAGGATGGTAATGATTATAATAATAACATTGATTATGATGATACGATTCTGATAACGGTGAAGTTGATGATAGGAATAATAATGATAATGATGATGGTGATGATATTGATAGTAAAAGTAATATTGATGATAATAATAGTAATAATGGTAATAACGATGATCGTATTGATGATATTGATAAGAATAATGATTATGATAATAGTAATATTAATTATAATAATGATGAGAATAATGATGCATGTGACAATGACAATGATATCATTAAGAATGATGATGATAATTATTGTTACTATCATCATTATCATAATAATACTGTTAACGATAACAATAATAATAATAATGAAGATAATAGTGATAACTCTTTTTATTTTTCTTATTCTTATTGTAATTATCATTATCATCATATTTATTATTATCATCGGAATTATCATCATCACTATTATCAATATCATTATAAATGCCATTATCTTTAATACAGCTATCGTTATTGTAGATATAATTAAAATGTGATGAAAGATAGATGAAAAGAAACCAATTTATAAATATTTTTCATCGACATCCGTCAAAGTTAAGAAATACTTCAGTGAATCATAGTTCAAAGCTTTTTCTTCTCCTCTTCCGAAACTTGCACAATTTATTTGCCTTGTACATCTTCTTCTGTGTGCCACGACGTATGATTGCATCACTATCATAATCATGGAGAGTATCACACTGCGTTTGGAATTTAGTTATGAGGTCTTCTGGCATTCACATTGTACTACGTTTGAGCTTAAGGGGAAAAAAAAAGAGAAAAAAAAAAGTGTTTGTGATGTTCTGGGAAACTCTACGTACTCCTGGCGCCACGTTTCACATCTCAACCATTTTGTGATACAGACACATTGAAGGCTACCTACTTACCATGAACTACGATAAGCTAGGTAACTATTTCATTTCATCTGTTGTGATAGAATAGATGATCGTCATGTCCTATATTTGGAATATGAAAATATCTTATGACAGTAAAGTTTGCTCTCGTCTATACAGTTCATTTTAGTAAATAATGAACTCGAGTTAAAATCCCAAGTATATAAAATGTATCCCTATGTGGATAAAATGATAATATATTGACAATCAATATTAAAATCCTTGTACTACTTATTCAAATAAAATGAATCTACAAATCCCCTGAATGCATTCGCCCCATCACCTAAAAGTGACTTTACTAAATCCCAGCTAAGACAGAAACCCCATCTTTAAATTGTTAAGAGTACCACCAGGCTTGAGGCATGGAAAATATAAAATATTAACCACTAACTCAACGGCCTCACATACTACAATCAAGAACAGTGCTATGAAACCTTAATAACCTTTTGAATAATACAAGCGACCAGGTGTATGTATACCTTAGCGTGTCATATGACATAGTCTTGCAGTCCGCATTTCAAGAAGCAGAAGAAGCTTTGCTATTGCCTTCTCTAAATAAATGTATTGAAACATAGTTATTATCATGGTTTATGTCAAGTTCGTAATGAAATATTGCAACTTAATCCTATATCCGTTTACAAAAGTAATTGAAACTTGTTTACTCCTGTGTGTCTAGTCGGTATGGTAAATAAAATAGACTCAAATGGTGTGCGCTCTGTAGCATATAACACCATAGCCACCTTACACGTGCTTACTACCTTACTTCTTGTGGCTAAGATAAGACTAGAATTAGACATTGTGGTAGCTAATTCAAGATCTGTTTTTAACTTT